>NW_012116266.1:153105-192167 GCF_000951035.1 Colobus angolensis palliatus
ACCGATTGTCCGGCACTCACTAGTGAGATGACCCCAGTACCTCAGTTGAAAATGCAGAAATCACCGGTCTTCTGTGTCCTTCCCACTGGGAGTTGGAGACGGGAGCTGTTCCTATTCGGCCATCTTGCTCCGCCCGCATAAAATAAAGATCTTAACTAGCATTCTCTCCTTGATCATCATTGCCATCCAATGTGAGTTAATACTTGCATTATTTGGCAAGGATCTAATTAATTGACTAATGGCTCCCAATCTCTCTTTATAAATTAGTACCATTAATTATAACTCTGTAATTATTTTTGTGTGCCAGGACAAACTAATTATGAGTGAAGCTTGTCAAAACATGACATTTACACAGAACAATCTAAAATTTGGAGAATGTTTTTCTCTTTTCAAATAAAATGTGACCACACTTGAAATAATAATATTTTGGATCAATAATATTTTGGTCTTTGTTTTTTAAGTACTTGAATAGTTTTATAGCTGAATATTTGCATTTATATGTCCTTTTCTCTCTTTCATAAACATTAGGAAAACTTTTACGTTCTTACGTTCTTTTATTAAAAATCTTTCATAAATAAAACAGAAAATCATATACTCATAACCTAGCATTGGCAGCTGCTAATATTTTGCAATAGTTAATCTAATTTATTTTTTGCTACAGATTTTCAAAGTATAGACAGTCTGACAGCTCACTCCTAAATATTTTGATACTCATCTCTTAATTTTAGAAGAATGTAAAAATTAAAATTCCTTAAATTAGCTACAGAATTCAAAACGTCATTCTAGTGTTTTACAACTTTAAAGTAAAGAGCACTTGAGTCAATTTATATATAATTAGACATTTTAATTGAAAGGTAAACTAAAGTTTGACCACATTTAATTCTGTCTTATTTGCATAGAAAAAGATCTCTATGCAAATAAGGATCTTGAAAAAAGTGTTTTTTCTCTTTTAGTATTTATTCATCTACATGCTTCACATCATTTGCATCTTCACAAATTTTAGATGTGACCTAAGTTTACAACCAGTTAATTTATTCTTTTTTGTATAATTCATATGGTGTGTGACTGATGCACACTTGCTTATCCTGGCCCATCCTATTTCCTCTTTTGAAATGTCTTTGTGATGGTTAATATTAGGGTCGACTTGATTGGATTGAAAGATGCCTAGATAGGTGGTAAAGTATTGTTTCCGGGTGTGTCTGTGAGGGTGTTGCCAGAGGAGACTCACATTTCAGTTAGTGGACTGGGAGAAAAAGACCCACCCTCAATGAGAGTAGGCACCCTCCGGTTGGCTAGAACAAAGCAGGGGAAAGAAGGTGGGATCAGCTGGCTTGCTGAATTTTCATCTTTCCCCTGTGCTGGATGCTTCCATCCATTTCTCCTGCACTTGGACATCAGACTCCAGGTTCTTAGGCCTTTGCACTCTTGGACTTACATCAGTGGTTTGCTGGGGGCTCTCAGGTCTTTGGACATGGGCTGAAGGCTTCCCTGTTTTTGAGGCTCTTGAACTTAATTGAGCCCCTATTGTCTTCTTTCTTCCCCAGCTTGCAGATGGCCTATCATGGGAATTAGCCCTGTGATCATGTGAGCCAATTCTTTCTAATAAACTCCCTTTCATATATATGAATATCCTATTAGTTCTGTACCTCTGGAGAACTTTGACTAATACAGTCTTACTTTCCCCTCATCACATCTTCTTTATTTTTAACTACTTCTTTACTTTTAAGATGAGATCATTATTCTTCCAGGAAGCCTTCCTTGATTAAGATTCATCTCCGGTGGTTCTACAGTTGTTAAAATACCTTTGTTCTTAAAATTATACACCATCCTGAAAGATGCCTGCCTTCCCTATTAAATCATTAACCCCACAGAGAAAAGACAGAATCTTATTCATACTCTTCAGAGCTTACAACAGAAGTAAAACACTCTGGGCATATAATAATACTTGTTGAACTGTTAAAGGGACACTGACGATGATAATGTTGGCCTAGGTGATCTCTGAAATATCTTCTAGCTCAACAGTTTATAAGATTTCATAGAAAACAGCTTACTCAGCCATCATAGATAATAATGCTTTCAAATTTTTTCATGATGATGTATCTCCTTGTTAGATTTCCATATCTAAGATATTAGGATCAGCATTCTTTAGAAGTTGCATGAGTGATTCCCTTTTCAGACACTACTAGACTAGCCATTCAGAAAGTTTCCTTTTAGTACAAGATATCTACAAAGGCTATATTAACGCAAAAGCCTTCTTTCTTTAAATATGGCTTAGCTGGCTATAAAGTAAAGGAATAGATTGTAGGCCAGAAATATAGGAGCAGCAAGCTCTACATTTGGGGTTTACTTTAGAGGCTTCTACTAACCTGTTTACTTAGAGTTTTGGTGGTGTTCAGGTAACAAAAGAAGAGCCTGAGGCCTGACGGGGTGGAGAAATTGAACAGGAGATCCCTCTAGAAAGTCAGTATCCTCTATGAACAGACATTTCTCAAAAGAAGACATTCATACAGCCAATAGAGACATGAAAAAATGCTCATCATCACTCGCCATCAGAGAAATGCAAATCAAAACCACAATGAGATACCATCTCACACCAGTTAGAATGGCAATCATTAAAAAGTCAGGAAACAACAGGTGCTGGAGAGGATGTGGAGAAACAGGAACACTTTTACACTGCCGGTGGGATTGTAAACTAGTTCAACCATTATGGAAAACAGTATGGCAATTCCTCAAGGATCTAGAACTAGATGTACCATATGACCCAGCCATCCCATTACTGGGTATATACCCAAAGGATTATAAATCATGCTGCTATAAAGACACATGCACTCATATGTTTATTGCAGCACTATTCACAATAGCAAAGACTTGGAATCAACCCAAATGTCCATCAGTGACAGACTGGATTAAGAAAATGTGGCACATATACACCATGGAATACTATGCAGCCATAAAAAAGGATGAGTTTGCATCCTTTGTAGGGACATGGATGCAGCTGGAAACCATCATTCTTAGCAAACTATCACAAGAACAGAAAATCAAACACCGCATGTTCTCACTCATAGGTGGGAACTGAACAATGAGATCACTTGGACTCAGGAAGGGGAACATCACACACTGGGGCCTATCATGGGGAGGGGGGAGGGGGAAGGGATTGCATTGGGAGTTATACCTGATATAAATGACAAATTGATGGGTGCTGATGAGTTGATGGGTGCAGCACACCAACATGGCACAAGTATACATATGTAACAAACCTGCACGTTATGCACATGTACCCTAGAACTTAAAGTATAATAATAAAAAAGAAAAAAGAAAAAAAAAAAAGAAAGTCAGTATCCTCAAAAGATGACACTTCTCCCACTAAGTGGGTGAACAAGAAATAAAACCATCCTTCAGAAAGAGATTGGTTTGTGTCATTCTTGGCTACATTTGGAGTTGGAATAGAAAACAGTGGGGGAGGGGGGAATTCTTCTCTATACATTTCTAACCACAAGCCCATATTCATGTGTGATCTAAATTTAGTTTAAAATGGACTTAGGTCAATAATTCATCTAGGCACCTTGCAGGTGCAAACACAAATTTTCTCTAAAGAAATGCTCTTTGAACAAGAACCTCATGAGTTACTCATTACAAATCATTAGACACACAAGGAAACAAGCTACCATGTGTGGTAGTCAGCACTGACCAGCTAAGTCTATAGATACTACAATTATCATATGCAGCATATAAAGCATGTCTAGGAAAAAAAAGAAGGGATTTGAAAGAATATTGAAGGAGTAAGAGACTATTAAAATCGAATAAGATATCAGAAAATATAAATATAATCAAAATTTACTAATGGATGGATTGAACAGTTGTTAGACAAAGCTGAACAAAGAGCTGGCAAACTGGAAAATATATTTGAAGAAATCACCAAAACAGCAGTAAAGAAACAAAGAAAAGGAAAATACATAAGACATTGACACACAAAGGGTAGTATGAGGAAGTCCTATATTCATCTTCTTAAAGTTCCAGAGGGAGATAAGAGAGAGAATAAAGGAGAGCAAAATTTTAGAGGCAAAATAACTAAAACATTCCCATCACTAAATAAAGATACAGATACTCAGATTCAAGAAATCCAGTGAATCTATACCTAGAAATAGAGTGAAACTGCAGAATATCAATGTTAAAGATTTCTCAAAAAGAGCCAGACAGAAAAAGCTAATCACCAGCAAAGGCTGAGAATTGATTTGTCAGTAATAACAATGGAAGCAAGAAAAAAAAAAAAAACAGTATCTTAAAAGTAAATAATTTTTAACCAAGGATCATATGTCCAGAAAAAGTATCTTTCAAGGTTGACGTTGAAATAAAGATATTTTTCAATAGACAAAAACTGAGATCACTATAAACATATTCTAACATAAAGATTCAAAAATAAATAAATAAAGGACATTTTATTCAAAGAAGAAAAATTATAAGACAAAATTAAGGCAGAACTAAAACATTATTTGGAAAAAGGAAGCGAATGACAAACTTTAAACTTTCTGAAATTAAATATGTGAAAAATTTCTAGGATAACCACTAAAAGCATTAAATATAATACATATCTTCCATACTACTTGCAGGTGGCAGGGGATGCAATAAAATGAGTAAAAGGTCTCACTCAATCCAAGAGAGAGTTGGAACTGGGGAAGTGGAAGAGCAGAGGAAGAGCTGGTGAAATAGAAAGCCCAAATAAGATTTTAGAATTAAACTCAAATACTGTATATTAGTAACTACAATTAAAGTAATTGAGCTAAATTTTTCAGTTAATAGACAAAGATTATCAGAATGGATAACAAGAAAAACTCTATGTGTATCCTGTGTGTAAAAGATACTCCTGAAATGTAAATATACAGAAAAGTTTAATAAAAGAATTAGGAAATATGAGTTGTTACTTAATGGGTACAGAGTGTCAATTTAGATGGAAAATTTCTGGAGACTGATTGCACAACAATGCGAATATACTTAACACTACTGAGCAGTACAATGAAAAAAATTTTAATGGTAAATTTAATGCTATGTATATTTTGTCACAATTGAAACATTTTTAAAGGATTGGAAAATATATACAAGGCAGATACTAACCAAGAAAGGAGGAAACTAGTGTTGTTAAATTTTTTAAAATATAGTAATTTTAAATTGTACATATTTTTTAAATATGAAGGAAAAGTATCCTAGAGATAAAGAGGGCTACTGCACATCTACAAAAGGTTTAATTCACCAGGAAATCTAATATTTCTAAACTTAACCTCATAACATATTTTCAAAATATATGAAGTAAAAATATCCAATGAATTTTTCAGTGAAAAGTTGAAAAATTCATCTCATAGTAGCATATTTTAAGATATATTATCTCAGAAAATAATAGGTCAAGCATATTTTTAAAATAATTATGGATGCAGAATGTATGAGCCACAAAACTAACAAGCTTAATCTAGTGGACACTATGAAACATTGTACTCAGGAACTAGAGGACATACATACCTTTGAGGACCACATGGAACGTTATCAAAACTGACAACACTTTCTTTTTTTTTTTTTTTTTTGAGACAGAGTTTCGCTCTGTCGCCCAGGCTGGAGTGCAATGGCGCCATCTCGGCTCACCTTAACCTCCGCCTCCCGGGTTCAAGCGATTCTCCTGCCTCAGCCTCCCGAGTAGCTGGGATTACAGGCATGCGCCACCATGCCCAGCTAATTTTTGCATTTTTAGTAGAGATGGGGTTTCACCATTGTTGACCAGGCTGGTCTGGAGCTCCCGACCTCAGGTGATCCGCCCACCATGGCCTCCCAAAGTGATGGGATTACAGGAGTGAGCCACCACGCCCGGCAGTCCCAAGGCATTTTTAAAACTCAGTGTCATGCAGACCACATTCTCTGATCATAAACAATGGAGAAATCAATCACAACTATTTGTTGGCATTTAGAGAAGTATGAAGTAGATTTTGAACTTCATATTTTATAATAGAGGCAATGTCCACAGGGACAGAGCCTACTCCTCCAAGCTTACTGCATGTTCAAGGGCAAATCAGTATGCACGGTCTCTACAGGCAGACAAGCCCTGAAGAAAGGACTAAGGGACAGACTGATGTGCACATGCCCAATTGCTATTCTCAAACCCACTATCAGGCAAGTCACTTTTTCCACAGGGAAGGAAAAGCATGTAGGGTAGAGATGAAAAGAGTGTTGTTATTCTGCTGTACACCCCTCCACATGGAAATGTGGATTGAGTGATAAGGATCTCCCTAACACTAAAGAAGGAAGGAAATGTGCAATCTTTACAAGAACGAATAGGAGGCACAAGAGTAGCAAATTTTCTTGGCATCTTTACCTCCCTCCTGGAGTTGAGCTGTGATGTTGAGTTCACATTGTACTTTCGCTTTCAGCACAAGGACAATCTGCTCCTCTATAGTAATGGTGCCATCAGAATCCAGCTGTAGAAACGAACAAAATACAAACATTTTCATCATGCTTTTCCAAGTCAGGATACAAGCTTTCATTGTTACACCTTCTTATCTAATTGAAAATGAGTTTTGATATCAAGCTATTTGAAATAGTCCTTTATCTGAATCAAAATTGAAAATCCATCAATGTGTAAGATTTTAGAATAATTTTACTTTTACCTTTTAAAAAATAATTTTACTTTTACCTTTTAAAAAATAATTTTACTTTTACCTTTTAAAAAATTACTTTTATTTTTTACCTTTTAAAAAATCTCATACCAGAAGAAGTGAGAAAATTTTAGTATAGTTAGATAACTATATTAGAGATAATAGACTAAGGAAAAAATAAAATAGAGATATTATACTAAGAAAAAATACTAAAAAAAAATTATATTAGAGATAATATACTACTAAAAATAAAAATAATATACAAAGAAAAAACTAATTTCCTGCAATATTATGCTTCCATCTAACATGACACAATTTATTTAGTACCAAGAGTGGTTGGTTCCTGAGGAACAGAACCTTAAAGAGGAAACAATCTGTATTTATCACCTATAGCTGTGTAACAAAACATCCCAAAACATTGTTGTGATTTAAAACAACAAACATTAATTTGTTTCACAGTTTGGGAGATGCTTAGCTGGGTATTATTTTCTAAGATATTTATAGCACAAACAGAGGCTCAGTGAATAGTCAGATATATAGTTTTGGAGATTTCTGTATTATATTCATAGCTCAATACCCAAACTTATGCTAATGATTTTTTTAGAAAATGAGAGAATAAGTAAAAACTAATTTGGGGGGTTGAAATATATACCAGAGTTTATCTATCAATATAATACAACACAGATTCTGAGTTATAAGTAGATACATTGAAAGTGAGCCTAAAATCTCACATATCAAAAAGAGAGAATGAACTGGAAACAGATGAGTCTCTGAGTGGGCACGGCAGGAAAAATTGACTCCTTCCTATTCGTCCTCTAGAAACAGTCAGGCACCACTGAAGTTTTTTGTTTTGTTTTGTTTTTTTTCCTAGCTGTTTTTTCAGTTAAACCGTTACTTCCTTTTACTTCAATCCTAGAAAACACTGTGTAAACTGTGACCAAATTTCAGAACCATACATTTGATTCAGAGAAATTTAACTTCAATTATCAAAGGTGAATATTTCAAATCACCCCTTGTACCACTTTTACTTGAAAATATTCTTTTTTATTTCCTTCTGTGCATATGCCACCTTTTTATTGGGATAACATTTTCAGGAACCTGTGCCTCTTATAAACTATAGCTTCTAAAGATATTTTGTTCTAAAACATCTGGTCAGTTTAGCCAGGAGCAAGTATGATCAGAATGTGCTAAATCACGATCTGTTAAATTGATCTTTAGTCATTGTATTAGTCCATTCTCACACTGCTATGAAGAAATACCCAAGACTGGGTAAGGAAAGAGATTTGACTGACTCACAGTTCCGGATTGCTGGGGAAGCCTCAAGAAACTTACAAACAAGGTGGAAGGCAAAGGAGAAGGAGGCACCTTCTTCACTGGACAGCAGGATGAAGTGAGTGCAAGCAGAAGAAATGCCAGACGCTTACAAAACCATCAGATCTCCTGAGACTCACTATCAGAACAGCATGGGGGAAACCGCCCCCATGATCTGATGACCTCCTCTGCTCCCACCCTTGATATGTGGGGATTATGGGATTACAATTCAGGATGAGATTTTGGGTGGAGCCAAACCAAATCAGTCATTTCCAGTAAAAGCAAATAAGTATTTGTTTTTTATATTGTTTTCTTTTATTCCTTTGTTATAGATACAAGTGTTCTTTAACATAGAATGACATTAAAATGATAGTATACTTCAAATAGAAGAGCAGTTTACATTTTCAATGTTTGTTTCTCCAAAAGCAACAATTGCACCCAAAACAAAATGTTACATTTAGAAAAATAGATGTTAGCAATTTTTCCTGGACAAGTGATCATTTATGATTTGAAATAAAATGTTAAATTCCAATCTGTCACATATTTGATAGGCAAGAGAAGCCCTAATTTGGTAGTTTGTACTTTATTAAAAGCCCCTAACGTTGTAAATACAGATGCCAATTTTAATGTTAAGATATGAAAATCTTCATAATTAACCCAATATTCTTATTTATTCAATTTTTAAGTAACCGTAAATCCATAAGTTAGATTAATTTAAGAGGCATTCTGGAACTTCCACTTCCAGCATGATGGAGTTGATGTGCTTTCCCCAATTCCTCTCAGTAAATATAAACAAAAGCCCTACACTTTACATATAAAATGAATATAACAATATTCTAAAAGGCAGAGAGAAGATGCAGAGCAGGCTACAGATCCTGGAAAACAACATAGTGGTAAATTCCCTGGGTTTTCTTTCTGCCTTCTACATCCCCAACTTGGAGTAAAAGAAGTTGGAAACTCTGGAACACCAATAGGCACAGGCAAAAAAATTTTAAAGTCTCAAGAGAAGCCTGCTGTCTAGCCAAGGAAGAAAAACACAGCCTGGAAAAACACCACAGAAAAAGCTGCAGCCCACAACTGGGGCTTAGACTGGGAGGGTTCTTGGCTCTGCCCAGGGAAGAATTCAAAGACAAGCTGGTGGTGTTTGACAGCAACTTTTATTGAAGTGACAGTGTACAGCAGCAGCAGCGGTACTGTTCCTTGCAGAGCAGGGCTAGGCAGTCTGCCCAGAGTAGCAGCTCAGAGGCAGATCTGCAGTCATATTTATACCCACTTATATGCAAATTAAGAGGAAGATTATATAGCAATTTCTTAAAAAAAGGGTGGTAACTTCCAGGTCATTGGGTCATTGCTGTGGAAAGGGGTGGTAACTTTCAGTGTTGCCATGGCAATGGTAAACTGGCACAGAACACTAGAGGATATGTCTCATGGAAAGCCGCTTCTACCTTGTCCCTCTTTTAGCTAGTCCTCAATTTGGTCCAGTCTCTGAGCCCCACCTCCTACCTCAGTATCTCAAGGATTCAGCTTTTTATTCCATCTCATTCCATGTGATTTGCAGGTCATGAATCATTGCCTGCACAATGATGTACTCTCCTTAAAAAGTCATAAAAATTATAATTTTATGAATTATTCAATCTTACGTAATTATTTTGTTCTGCTTGATCTTGATTTGCAGTTTCATGAACCCATTAGTTTTTTCATTAGAGTTTTAGAAATTTTTATTTAGTCAGTTGATCTCAATGGCTACAACAGATCTCACCCAATTTCCCTGTGGTCTTTTGATTTGCTTAGATTGTTGCCCTCAGGCTTGGCCTTTTCGTTCAAAACCATTGTACAAAATAAATTCGTTATGCTCCTGTTGGTTTTACTTTGTATTATTTCCTTTAAACTTTGGACCTAACTGTGTCATGACCCAATTCTATGGAAACAACACTCCTGATAGAATAATGCTGGCCCAGTGCTTCAAATGATAACTAACACTTATGGAACCAACAAAATTGAACTTAACAGTGGACTCTGGGAAGATTTAGCCTGAGAGTCACTTTCTCCAGGTCAGGCTTGTTGCTCAAATGTGGTTGAAAGTGTTATGATACTGACTCCTAGTTGCCAATTACTTCTTCCCAATGTGAGACCAGACCAACAATCCAGGACAAGTGCATCTCAGCACCAAGGGACAATTAAAACCAACCCACAGTAGAGTCGATCAGTGATGCTTTCAGAGAAATATGGAAGTTGTAAGATCCAAACTAGAGTAACTTGTGTCAAGACTTGGCAAGTGGAGCAGGGCAGAACCATGAAGGCAGGGCTCTCACATGATTTGCTGGATAATGGGAACTATCACAAGAAATTTTTCCAAACCACAGTTTACTACATGGACATCTTACACAAGGACAGCTAGCAACACAAGGACAGCTAACCACTTATACAAGAACACTTGCCTGTCACACTGTCTGACAAACTCAACCCAAAACAAGGGACCCCTATAACCTCCCAGAATGGTTTAAGAGCAAAGTAAAGAACTAAAGCATTCCCTCTCACTGGCCCGTAACAAGAGTAACTCCCACCCTAATACTGCGCTTTACCAAAGGTTTCTGGACACCCCACCTTTTCTCCACAACCTGCATATGAGGAGCCTGGACTTCCACCCTTCCTGACAGTAACAGTGTCCCTCTACTTCTCAGCTGGAGGGGAGTCAGAGAAGACCCAGTGGAGAGTCAGCCTAGCAGTAACAAGGTTACTCCCATTGTGGTGTCAGTGGAGGCCACATGAGGAGCAGAACTCATACTCCCACCCTTCAGGACCATGGAGCAGCCCACCATAGGTGTCAGTGATAGCTGACAGGGGAACCAAAACTTCTACTTCCACGAGTAGTAATAAGGTGATAATCCCACTTCCCCAATTATATTAGTACCAGATAAAGTAGAGCAAACAAAATTACCAGAGACTAAAAGAGGGACATTATATAATAATACAAAGATCACTCCATCAAGAAAACATGGCCCTCCAAAATGTGTTTGCATCAAAAAAACAGAGCTGCAAAATATTTGAAGCAAAAACTGATAGAACTGAAAGAAGAGTTAAACAAATCCACAATTACAATTGGAAGCTGCAACCCCCTTACTCAACAATTGATAGAACAACTAGACAGAAAATCAGCAAGGATATAGAACTCAACAATGCCATCAACCAACAGGATCTAATAGACATTTACTGAACACTTCACCCAGCAATGGAGAATACACTTTCTTTCCAAATACATATAGAACAAATACCAAAGTAGACCATACCCTGAATCATAAAACAAATCTCAACAATTTTTAAAGAATTGCAAGCATACAGAGTTCTCAGACCACAATGTTCTCAGACTACAATGGAATCAAACTGGAAATCAATAACAGAAAGATAACAAAACTCTCCAAACACTTAGAAACTAAACACACTTCTAAGTAATCCATGGGTCAAAAAGAAAGTCTCAAGGGAAATCAAAAGTACGTTGAACTGAATGAAAACACAAAAACAACATATCAAAATTTGTGGTGCAGACCTAAGGCAGTGCTAAGAGAAATGCATAGCACTAAATACACCCATTAGAAAAGAAAAAAAGTTTTGCATCGATAATATAATCTCCCACCTCGAGAACCTAGAAAAAGAAGAAAACAAAACCAAAGCAAGTAGAAAGAAGGACAGCATAAAGAGGAGAAATCAATGAAACTGAAACAGAAAAACAATATAGACTATCAGTAAAACAAAGAGCTGGCGATTTAAAATTACCAATAATACTGACAAGCTTCTAGAAAGTCAACCAAGAAAAAAAGGAAGAATACACAAATTAAACTATAGAAATGAAAAACAGATAGTGGTTGCCAGGAGTTGAGGAGTGGCAAGTGCAAAGGAAGGGGTTTGGCTATAAAGAACATCAGAAGGGATCCTTCTGGGAAGAAAATGTTCTGTATCTTGACTGTTATCAATGTTATTATCTTGGTTGTGATATTTTACTGTAGTTTTATAAGAGGTTATCATCTTACAAGTGATAAGGGGGGCAACTGGGTAAAGGATACACATGTTCTCTCTCATTAGTTCTTCCAACTGCATGTGAATTTACAACTACCACCAAAAAAATCATTTTTTAAGAAAAGAAGCATTCTTCTCTAACTTAAAAAAACCACAAAATATTACCTCATTCTACTAAATGAGAATCTACCACAAGGTGATCATAAAAAAAGATATAGGGGGGGCACCCAAGATGGCTGAATAGGAACAGCTCCAGCCTCCAGTTCCCAATGTGAGCGACACAGAAGACGGGTGATTTCTGCATTTTCAACTGAGGTACCAGGTTCATCTCACTGGGGCGTGTTGGACAGTCAGTGCTGGTCAGCGGGTGCAGCCCGACCAGCGAGAGCTGAAGCAGGGCAAGGCATCACCTCACCTGGGAAGTGCAAGACGGAAGGGAATTCCTTTTCCTAGCCAAGGGAAACTGAGACACACAACACCTGGAAAATCGGGTAACTCCCACCCTAATACTGCACTTAACCAAAGGTCTTAGCAAATGGCACACCAGGAGATTATATCCCACACCTGGCCCAGAGGGTCCCACGCCCACGTAGCCTCCCTCATTGCTACCACAGCAGTCAGAGATCTAACTGCAAGGTGGCAGCGAGGCTGAGGGAAGGGCACCCGCCATTGCCGAGGCTTAAGTAGGTAAACAAAGTCCCTGGGAAGCTCGAATTGGGTGGAGCCCACCACAGCTCAAGGCGGCCTGCCTGCCTCTGTAGACTCCACCTCTGGGGACAGGGCATAGCTAAACAAAAAGCAACAGAAACCTCTGCAGATGTAATCATGTAGGGACATGGATGCAGCTGGAAACCATCATTCTCAGCAAACTATTGCAAGAACAGAAAACCAAACACCACATGTTCTCACTCATAGGTGGGAATTGAACAATTAGATCACTTGGACACAGGAAGGGGAACATCACACACCAGGGTCTACTGTTGGGGGGGGGGTGCCGGGAGGGATAGCATGAGGAGATATACCTAATGTAAATGACGAGTTAATGGGTGCAGCACACCAACATGGCACACGTACACATATGCAACAAACCTGCATGCTGTGCACATGTACCCTAGAACTTAAAGTATAATAATAATAATAAAAGGTATATTAAAATATTTTAGATATGATTATTTTATAATTTTACAAAAATATCTCTTTCCTAAAGTGAAGTCTACTTAACAAATATAGTGTTCTCTTGGAAAGTTATTATAACATTTATACATGAAGTTTTACTTGAATTTGGAAAGGATTAAAAGGATATGTTTTTTAAAAATGAATTCCCTTCTAGGCTAGTGTGGTGGTGAATTTCATGCAGCAACTTGGGTGGGCCATGGGTGCCCAGATTACATTTGTTTCTGGTGTGTCTGTGTGTCTGTTTTCATTCAAGATTAACATTTCAATCAGTAGACTCAGCAAAGCAGATTGCCCTCCCGCAGTGTAACTAGGCCTCATCTAATTTGTTGAAGGTTTCAATTGAACAAAAGGCAGAGGAAGAAGGAATTTGCACCCTTTTTTCCCTTCCCGGCAACATTTCACCTCATCTTCTCTAGCCCTCAAAGTGAGATTTAGGACATCAGTTCCCCTGGTTCTCCGATATTCAGACTTGGACTGAATTATACCACTAGCTTTCCTGGATCTTCAGCTTGCTTACAGTAAGGGAGGAGACCACCCCTCATATTGTCTTATGCCCAATTTCTGCCTCCATAGAAAGAAGAAGTAAAAACTAAAAGGCAGAAATGAAATCCACAAGCAGACAGCCTGGCGCCACACCCTGGGCCTGGTAGTTAAAGATCAATCCCTGACCTAATCGGTTAGGTTATCTATAGATTACAGACATTGTATTGAAAAGCAATGTGAAAATCCCTATCCTGTTTTGTTCCAAAATAATTACCGGTGCATGCAGCCCCCAGTCATATACCCCTGCTTGCTCAATCAATAATGACCCTCTCACGTGTACCCCCTTAGAGTTGTGAGCTCTTAAAAGGGACAGGAATTGCTCACTCGGGGGGCTCCACTCTTGAGACAGGAGTCTTGCCGATACCCCTGGCTGAATAAATCCCTTCCTTCTTTAACTTGGTGTCTGAGTTTTGTCTGCAGCTCGTCCAGCTACAACAGCAAATCCTAGTACTTCTCAGTCTCCATATTGTGTAAATCACTTCCTCACAGTAAATCTGTTTGTATATATATCCCATGGGGGTTCTGATCCCTGAAGAACTCTAACACAGCTAGCCCTTCTACTTTCCATAGCCTGAGAGAAAACTGAGCTGGTCTATAAGAAGGAATTTTGCTTGGAATGCAGGGTTTCTCATATACTCCAGTATGAATGGGCCAAGTAGCAAATCAGTTTTATGAACTCTCTACTCCATGTTTTCCCACAGGCCTCAGAAAAGTTCATATGAACTTATAATTATTTTATTTTCCTTTTCTTAAACACCAATGTCACTCTCACGAGTGTGATTCCCTTGAGGGTAGCCGAAGCTTTTATGTTCTAAAGGAGGTTTAACAATGAAAATATGTTTTTAATTATTTAGAATGTATTGTCTGTAATATTGCTTTAAAATAAGGGAATCTGTTTTAATAAACCGTATAGTTTTCAAAAATATATTATTGAATCATCTATCTTTAAATTATGAACCATGAAACTATTTTTGTTTAGTCCTTTTTTAAGTCAACATAAAAAAAGAAAAACAGATAAGATATACAGCATAAATACGTTATACAAACACACACAAGGAAGCATGCGTACTCACACAGATACACACACACACACAATATGAAAATGTCTTGGCTTCTTAAGTTTTTAATCCTTTCACATAATGAACTCTAATTCAAACTAAATCTGAAGATCAGTTGATTCTGCACATTTGGCTACAAATTCTAAAAATTCCCATGACCCTGTTCATGCAAGAAGTAAATTGAAAATGATTTAAGAAAAACATATACCTATCTGTGGTGTGGCTCACACATAGTTAAATGAAAACATTAAGAATGCGATCACATTGAGCTGTCATCCTTCAAAGCTATTGCTCATTCTTTTCTCTTATATTTTAATTAACTACATGTGAATTTATTACAGATATTTGTAGAGCTCCAATTACTACTTAGAAACAAAGCAGAGTTAAATTTTTAAGAGTCATATAATGATTACAGAGACAAAGAACCGATTAGCAGATGCCAGGTGTTGCGGGAAAGGGAGAAGTAAGTGGTTGTGGCTATGAAAGGATTCCTGTGCTGGAACTATTCTATATCTTCACTGTGGTGGTGATCACATGCAACTCTATATGTGATAAAACTGCATAAACTAAATACACGTGCACACACATAAGTATGTACACAACCAATGGAATCTGCATAAGACAGAGGGATCATATCAATGTCAATTTCCTAATTGTAATATTGTACTATAGTAATGAAAGATGTTACCATTGAGACAAAATACATGAAAGGTATTTAGTATCTGTATTATTTCTTACATTGCAAGTAAATCTATAATTCTCCCAAAACACAGATTTTTAAAAATTCATCTGCTAAAGTTTTTCAGGAATTGTTTAGTTTCATGACTACAACCATGAAAAACACCAACTAAATTTTAAGTTAATTATAAATTAAGTGCAATATAGTATTTGAGCTAAAGTAAGGTCAAATATATTAAGACTACTTCATTAGCAAAAAGAAAATTGAGTGCAAAAGAAATCATGCATTAGGTAGTCCCTCACAACTTGTATAGGTTCCTGAAAATATGAGACATTCCCTTTATCCTCCTTTGATAAATATATGGTATGTTTCTTCATTTATTTAATGTTTATCTTTTTAAGCTTTAGTAAAGCTTTCTTTTTGTCATACAGGTTCAGCATAATTCTTCCGTTCATTTCTAGTTATTTTATTTTTGATCGCTATTACTAATAGGATATTCTTATTATGCTAAGTGGTAGTTTTTTAACACATAAGGAAGCTATTTTATTTCCTATTTTTAATGTAATTCTTGGTGACATTACTGAACTTTTTTTAGTTTTAATAGTTTCTAGTGAATTCTAGTGACTTTCTTATAAAAGTATTGCTAACATCTGTAAATAACAGAATCAACAGAATAAAGCCAAAATTGCTCATAAGGTATTTATTTTAACATAAAGTTAAAATTGATTTTTCATGTTTTGCAATGATAAGCAAGACTGATCTACTTCTGTGATATTTTGCCTTTCTTTCTCCCCTCAAGATATGGCTGACTTGCACAGTTACTCCTGGATTTTCTATTTAGCTTTTCTTATTTTATCCAGCTTATTCTAATGTTTGCCTCCTATTAGACCATAGATTCCCACCTTTGTAGCTGGGCATGGTGGCACATGCCTGTAATCCCAGCTGCTTGGGAGGCCGAGGCAGGAGAATTGCTTTAACCCAGGAGGCGGAGGTTGCAGTGAGCCAAGATTGTGCCATTGCACTCTAGCCTGGGCTAGAGGGAAAGACTCCATCTCAAAAAAAAAAGATTCCTGTCTTTGAACAGTACTTCTCTCTTAACAAGTACTTGTGTTTTTATGACCAGCTTTATTATAACAAACAGACCTGGAATTTTTCAAATAAATAAATCCATGTCTTTTCAACACCATTTCTTGCAAATGAACTAGATTCCCTCCAAGAGAAAAAACATCTAGCTATACCCCAGTTACAAATTTTGGCACAGGAATTTTCTCTCTCTTCTTTCTTTATACACATGCCTAGTTACTCGGCTTCCAGGATTATAGCAAAAAAGACTAATTTTACAAAGTTTGTAAAATGGATCCTTAATGCATTTCAAGAGATTAAATAATGAAATCTAGGAAGGACATTTTGGCAGCTTTAACAAATTTCCTGAAACTAATATGAGATTCATCCATCACTACTGAATTATAAACCCCTTGTAAAAAAAAAAAAAGTACCAAAGATCAAGAGACTCTTGTTAGACCTAAAACTAAACTATTTTTTTCTTCATCCCTTCTTTCTTTTCCAGTCTTCATTGAGAGGTATATTGCATTAGTCAGGGTTCTCTAGAGGGACAGAACTAATGGAATAGATATATATATATAAAGGGGAGTTTATTAAGTATTAACTCACCAATCACGAGATTCCACAATAGGCCATCTGCAGGCTGAAGATCAAGGAAAGCCAGTCTGAGTTCCAAAACTGAAGAACTTGGAGTCCAGTGTTCAAGGGCAGGAAGCATCCAGCACGGGAGAAAGATGTAGACTGGGAGGCTAGGCCAGTCTCTCTTTTCACATTTTTTCTGCCTGTTTATATTCTAACGATGCTCGCAGCTGATTAAATTGTGACTGCCCAGCTTAAGGGTGGGTCTGCTTTTTCCAGCCCACTGACTCAAATGTTAAATCCTTGGGCAACAGCCTTACAGACACACACAGGATCAATACTTTGTATCCTTCAATCCAATCAAGTTGACCCTCAGTATCAACCATCACATACAGAACAGCAGATAGCCTGAAAAAGTAGTTCACCTAATTTCAACATTTTAACCCTGAGCTCAGAAAAATCATAGTAAGCTTTATCATGGCTAAGCCATAGTAGGGCAAGTCAAAGTATGTGGCTTCTATTTCCGCCAAAATTTAAATAACTGATGATAATTAAGTTCGTAAGGGTGAACAAAGTTGGCCATTGGTATTATTGGTTCAATAACACATGATAGATTCAAATATTTCCTACAAAGCACTTCCAGATAAATAATACAATAAATAACCATTAATTTTAAATATTTTATATTTTCATGAGCTTTGGATTGGTCTTCCACACAAAGGTTTAACACCATCATTTTTAACACGTCTTAGCACACTCCATTTCAGGTTGAACTAAATTAGTCATTTTCTCAAATTCTTTGAAAATGTTCTCCCACGCAGACTATTTTTCAAGGCAAAGGCTTCAGTAAACCAAACTCAGCACTGACTCCTCAAATAAACAACTGATTAATATCAGTAACATTTGTTAACTCATCCAGAGCCAAGGAAAACCCTTTAAAATCATTTGCTTTGTTTTTTAATTGATTATTGGTGTTGCTACAACATCCTCAACTCTATTCTTTTCAAAAGGTAAGTAGTTTTAAACTAGTTATTTTCTCTAGACACATTTCACACCTGCTACAATCAAATATGATTTAACCCATTTATTAGTTCACCATTGGTAAATGGCTTTCTTTGCTTAGCTAACAAATGAGAACCTTACTTTGAACTTTACTTTTATCGCAGCCTCATTTTTTAAAAGAAGTTATGTGATGAGATATCCCATCTTAAATGTTCTAATTTTTTCTGACTGAATGCTGTGCTATCAGCTGGGAATATTGTAATGATTGCTTAATCTGGGAATGTCAACATATACTGTATTCTATTAGCACAGCTGTGGTGTCACTGAATAATAAACACGATGCTTTTCCATTTTATTTGATAGCAAAAAAAATCCATGTACACTGTGCCTTTAGAAGCAGAATATTTAGTCCATTTTTCTCTTCTTATATTGACATGATGGGTTCTCCCTGGTAGTGAAAAAAGTAAAGTGAAAATGTAGAGCAATACATGTAGCATTTGAAATGTGTCAAGTTATGACTGAGTCACTGCAATTCAGAATGCACCAAACAGCCATGTGAAGCAGTGCTCTGTCTAAACTACTCAACTCTGCTATGTAGCATAAAAGCGCCATAGTCAATAAGTAAGTGAATGAATGTGGCTGTGTTCAAATAAAATTTTATTAACACTGAAATTTTAATTTTATTTAATCTTCACATCTACAAGATATTATCCTTTTAAAATACAATAAAATCCCCTTTTAAATGTTTTAAATCTTAGAATACTTTTAGATTTACAGAAAAAACTTTAGTTATATGATAGTACAGAGTTCCCATAAACACTCAGTTTCCCCTTATTAAAATCTTATGTTAGTAGGTATATTTGTCATAATTAATCGATCAATATTGATATATTGTTATTCACTAAGTTGGTACTTTATTCAGATTTTTTTAGTTTTTACCTAACGTCCTTCATCTGTTCTGGGGTCTCATCAAGACACCACATCACGTTTACTTGTCATGTCTCCTTAGGTTCTTCTTGGTTGTGATAGTTTCTCAGGCTTTCTTCGTTTTCAATTATCTTAAGAGTTTTGAGGAACACTAGTCAGAAATTTTGTATAACGTCCCACAGTTCGGTTTTTTCTATGGTTTTCTCATTATGGAACTGGGCCAATATATTTTGAAAAGGAAGACCACAGAAGTAAAGTGCCACTCACCTATCAAGAGTGCAAGCTATCAACATGACTTCACTCTTAATGTTAACCTTGGTCCTTCTTCTGATTTTTATTCAATGACTTAAAAATGTGAAAATCATTCTTAGCTCATGAGGCATAGAAAAACAGATGATGGAATGAATTTGGATAACAGACCATAGTCTGCCCATTTTTGTTCTAGTGAATAAAAATTTTGGAATAAAGTTTGAGAACTGAGGATATATCAACCCAAAATTACCTATTCTAATAGATATTATAATAGAAAAAAACTGAAAAAAAATTCACTGTCCTCATTAGCTGACAAAGGACTCAAAAGATAATCAGAAAAAGAAATAGTGCATGGGTTATTGCTTTTACTGAACTTGGGGGAATACTATGAGGAATGTAACCATGTAGGATAATTATATCTATACATGGACAAGACTGAATACAAAAATATCACTAACTACTATTGTCACCATATATATTAAGAAAATGGGCTATGGAGTGAATGTTACCTCCACTTTTAGTTGCTTTTGACAGAGCAGGAGCACCGTCATCTTGAACAAACACCACCATTTTAAGTTCTAGCTCCCTTTCTAACCTCACGCATTTCAAGGAAATCACTTCTCTTCTAACGACGAGCAACCAGAAAGAGCCGACAGTAACACAAAGATAAGACAGCCTGGACACAGAAGGAGGGGGAAAGTCTCTTGAGTAACCACCAAACTTCACACTCATACAATGAGCCCCAGTAAAACAGTGGACCCTAATCAGCATATTCCTTTCCCATTAGGTACACTAAGATGGGGAAGCTAAAAGCAGACTTGGAGGATATGCCTGCAGCTGGAGGAAGATGTATGGGAACAAACACAAAAACCATCCCTCCCAAATAAGCAAGACAAAGAGGCACAGAAGCAGTTCAAGTCTGTGATAAGCTCTCCCACCCTGAACCCTTAAATACTTTTAGACTGTAAGAGAGCATGCTCCTGACCAAAACTGGCCAGAAGCTCCTCCCAGGTTTATTCTCCAAAATAAACCTGTCTTTGACTGTTGAGCCACTTTTTGTGTTTCTTTCTTCCTTCTTCAACCCTTACAGCTTTTAGTTGTGACACTGTTCAAGGTGGCTAATTAGGTAATACAGATAAACAAATGGTTTTCAGCAACACATAGAAAACTTCAAGAATGTAAAAATAATACATGCTCCATTTAGTCAATATTTTATATTCCATATGTTAAAAATGTTCAAAAATATAAAAATAATGGTTAATGCAGGAATAATTAAGTATAGCTCTTGCACTATTGAAATCATAACAGAGCTCAAATTCCATTTGGAAGTAACTAACTTTATAGTTCCTGAGCACTGAATCTTTTTTGCACTTACATTCCTTAAAGTCTAATTTTTCTTTCTGTACATCACTGACACTTGATAGTGTCAAATGCTGTCTCTGCTAAGGTTGGCTCTTGGAGTTTCTGTAATCATGACTTCTATGTAGCTGTGTCTGAAATTGCTAGAGTGGCATCACATGGGGAGAACATACTATGATAACAATACTCCAAGATGAAAGGAGGACCACTCTCTCAAGATTCAAGTGGTGGCTCTTTGTCATTTGTAATATAATTTAATGAGTTCAAATTCTTCTACATTGTTTATAAACATTCTCTCTCTCTCTCTCTCTCTGTGTGTGTGTGTGTGTTTGTGTGTGTGGTGGTCACTTTTTAAACAAAAAGGATGAAATAACTACATCTGTGTTCATATTTTATTTGAGCAAAACATTATGGAGAAAGAGGTGGAAGATACATAGTATTATCTGAGTGGGATGGAGAGGAGATGGGCCTGTAGTGAGAGAGAAAGAGAATGAGTACATAAGACAGGAAAGTAGTCATAGGAAAATGGAAAAAAGTGGATTGTATAATGTCAAGTGAAATTATATATAAAATTTCATTTATGACATAATTGAAAGTATATATTAATTGAACAGGCATGTAGACAAAGACTAAATAGAAATGTGGGTAGCTTTTGCTTTTGATCCCTGTTATATGTATATAGTAAAAACATTATTTTTAAAGCTACCACTGTTGATAACCTGAAAAAATCTGAATCTCTGGCATGATGGAACTTGAAGCCTTATACTCTTGACATATGACAAAATGAGACCCAGAATTTTGCCACTTATCTGTGGCCACCCAGCTAATTTATAGTAAAACATGGACTACAGCCAGGTATCCTATCTTCCAGTACAGTGTCCTTACACAGCACTACCTCTGCCTTTCTATGGCAGCTCTACTCAGTGATGGAGTTCTTTTCATGAGGAAATGAAATCAGCCAATGATTATCACTCTAGAAATCATGTTGACCTGTTTTGGACATGAGAAATCATCAAGAAGATCGTTTCCTGCCAGCAATCGGCAATGAGGATCTGAGATTACAGAAAATCAGGCTGAAGGCCAAATTATATATCTACACATAATAGCAACAATGGTCAATGTTCTATTCATTTCTAACTAGTGTCACTCCCTCTAGGCAATACATCTGTCATGCAGCACAGCTGTGTGACCGTGGGAGATAATAACAACTGGGAAAAGTAAAGTGGTAATATCCATCAGCAAGAAGGAAACAAATTTTGAGCAAAAGCAATGAGGAAGGTAGATATTAATCAAGTACTTATATTAATAAATGTAATATTATAACAGCTATCAGTGTTATGAAGAAAATGTCCAATTGCTATCAGAAAAATGTGGGTTCTGAAGGAGAAGCCATAAGAAATAAAAGGAAGAGAAAATAGCCTCGCAAAATTCTTACACACATAACACACCCCATTTAAAAGCCTTTAGGAGTTCCCACTAATGCTTAGAAATATTCTTAATCTAATAATCATTACATTAAAAAGAACTTGACTGATCTTCTAATAAAAGAAGAGGAAAGAGCTGACATATTTTGTTATCAGGTACCTTAAAGCTTTTTGTTTGTGTATTTTTAAATTCAAGACTCACATTCTATGAGTAGATGTCACTATAATGCTTATTCTATGAGTAAGTCCTATTTTACAGTGGAGCCAATGGAGACACCAAGAGATGAAATTAACTACCTAAAGTCACACGGCTGTTTAAAAACTTAATTAATAACCCAGAGAAAAGTCAAAAACAAAACAGAGGGGAAAGAAAGGACAAGATGGGTTCTAGCAGATGACAAAACCAACTGAAGTTCAAGACAGGAAAATAAGTGAGATGCATGAATGCTGGTTGAAAAAGCGTTTGTGGCAATAAACACAGTATAGAGATAATCAACAGTCAAGTTTCCATTTGATTCTGCCAAAGATAGTCCCTAGTTTCCACTTTGGAGAAGCTGCCTGTATTCTAGGACTTGGCATGCATGATCTCAGCTCACTGCAACCTCTGCCTCCAGGGTTCAAGCGATCCTCTCACCTCAGCCTCCCAAGTAGCTGGGATTACAGGCATGAGCTACCACGCCCAGCTAATTTTTGTATTTTTAGTAGAGATGATGTTTCACTACATTGGCCGGGCTGGTCTCGAGCTCCTGACCTCAAGTGATCTGCCCACCTCAGCCTCCCAAAGTGCTGGGATTACAGGCATGTGCCATTGCGCCCAACTGTCCTCATTCTTAACTCCACCAGCAATAGTTTTGACAGTTCTGTTTATTATTACCACAATTTCCAATTAACACATGCCTTGAGATGTAGAGTGCAGGCCTACTTGATTTGTTGATTTATCCCCTTTTATCTCTATACCCCACTCCTACTTCTCTACCTTCCATATACAAGCATTTATGTGAGACACACACACACACACACACACAATCTTTTATCTGAATATGTTAATAAAACATATATTACTGTTTATATGTATGTATTTTAATGTATGTAAATGATATCATACCATATATCCTATTGTTTCTGTGTCATATGTTATCCTGTTTTTACGATCTTGTCCATGCTGATTTGTGTACATTTAAGCCATTGCTTTTTATTGCTGCACAATACCCCATTACAAACACCCAGATTGTCCCTAATTCTCTAACATCACAGTGAGAATCATTATAGACCTGGGTGAGAAATTCCTTGGGAGACTCAGGGACGGAGATTGCTGGGACAGAGGACATGTGTATACAAAATGTCACTAAGCCGTGCCCAGCTGATCTCCACAATGAGGGTACCAGTAGGAGGGGTGGGCCCCAGAGGTAAAAGCCAGAGTATAAATCATGGCTGCTTGTGTGAGTTAAGTATATTATCTAACATCTCATAGCCCCATTTTCTCATTTATAAAAATGTGAACAATTACAGTGCCCATCTCATAAAGTTACTGTGATAATTAAAAGAGAGAATCAAGTACTTGGCACAGTATTTGGTATTTGGCAAGTAGCATCACTGATTACCATTTTTCCACACCCAGAAAGAGACTTCTGATTTTTCTAGTAGGCTCTGAATCTTTATACTGCACGGTCAATAGTAGGAATTCTAAGACATGGCCATTTTTTCACAGCAGGGGACGCCTCTGATGGGCAACCTTTCCCCCAGGGTTCTCCATTGAGCTGGACAAAACTTTGTCAGATTCGCTTGCTGGTCTGAGGTTACCCCTGTCCAATCCTTCTCCTTCTCCCTTTCAACTTTCACAAGCATTACCTCCTCCCCTAATAAACCTCTGGCACCCCAATTCCGTCTCATAGTCTGTTACCAGGAGGATCCACTAACACAGTAAAAGAAAATACTGAACATGTTTATCTAGTGGTCCTCATTACCATGTGATAATCTGACTATAGAAAATGCATTGTTGGGCTCTGTGATGATGTATGAATGCATAGGTTTTGAACTGTGCATTGAGACAAAAGTATATCTTTACCAACCAGAAACCACAGAGACCCTTAAAACAGTTGATGAGCGCTAGTCTATATCATCTATTTGGTGGTGTGATCCAATGTTTACTGAATACTAAATAGTTACACAAGCTCATTCTGCCTGTGAGTTCCCTTTGGTTTTCTATCAATATATTACCATTTTTTTCCAAATATCTGTGTTAGCTACCAATATATTCATCATTAACTGGGTATGCTAAAAAAAAATTAACAAAGCCAGGCTCATTTTTCATAAATACCTTGTCTCTCATACTTAAGCTAATAATATCAGCAACTGATATTTAAAGTAAATAATAACCAGAATATATTTAGTCTCTATTATACTCCAGGTTAACTAATGGAATTTCAGAGTAGAAAATGACTGTAACCTAAAGTAATAAGCCAAGAATTATAGAATTAAAAGAATCTTAGGCCAATATGACTCTTTTGAAGATGAAGAAACTGAAGGTCAGAAAATGTATCAGTTTGTTGATATAAATCACTTGAATTTAACCTCCAGATTTTGTTTAAAATGTCAAAAATTTGGCAAATGTACTATAATACCACAAACTGTCATTTTATGCAATTAATAATCTATAGCTATAAATGGAAATCCGTGTAAAGCAATGATTCTCAACCAGGAGTGATTTTGCCTTCCAAAATATGTACAGCAACATCTAGAGACATTTTTGGTTGTCTCAGTTAGGGGGAGGGGTGCTACTAGCATCTAGTGGATATAAGAGACAGGGATGGCGCTAAATACCCTGCAATATATAAGACAACACCCCCGCCCCACCAAAACAAATAATTATTATATATAGCCCAAAATGTCAATAATGCGAAGGTTGGGAAACCCTGGTTTAAAGTTATGGAAAAAGTATTCAGTGTCCTGATTGTTTTGTTGAAAACAAAAGAAAATATTCTGCCCACAATCCCATGGTGATTTCTTTTTTCTTTCTTTTCTTTTCTTTCTTTCCTTCCTTCAAGACAGGGTCTCATTTTGTGGCCAGGCTGGGGTGCAGTGGCATGATCATAGCTCAGAGCAGCCTCAAACTCCCGGGCTCAAGAGATCTTCCCATCTCCCAAAGGTCTGGGATTATAGGCATGAGCCACCACACCAAGCCTTTTTTTCGTATTGTACTAAATAATACCTCCCCATTTCCTTATAAAAAGTAATCTAGAACACTAAATAAAATAAATGGTTAGTTGCCTCTTAGGTATAAGATGATGCCATTTTTAAGCATATTATCTAAATATCTTACAAGATAGAAATGTAGGAAGTATAGTAGAGATTACCAGAGTTCTATAACGGTCATGGAAATTTATCACCAAATTTTTTTCCATGCATTCATATTCCTTCTGGTAACTTGATGAATTTTTTCAGGTTTAAGTGTACCTTACTTTCAGGTATCCATTGCTAATATTATTAGTCAATGTATGACACACAAATTGCTTATTAACAAAATTTATTTATCAACAAAATAAATCTACATGAAGCATCTTGGTCATGTTAAGTAAGTAAAGCCCACTTTTAGCATGGCACCTATTCTAGAAATCCCCTTTAAGTTTTAATGTCTCTGGTTATGTCTATAACAGATAGGTTTTTAAAACTGCACTTTTAGAATAATTGAAATTTAAATTAGTCATCTGAAAGCTGAGAACACAGTATTAAGTTTAGACAGTATCAATACATAAATCACTGCTTTACATTCTCACGGTGAAATAATTTTTTTATTGGGCCTTCATTTCATGGTCTAGGTGCACCCCCTACCGAACCGGAGAGAAATACCTTGATTGAGTTTAAATTCACAGGGCTCTTGAACTGCATAACATCCACCACAAAACGCATCTCTCTAGCTCATCTGAAAAGCTGACTGTAAACGCTACATTTGATTTGACTCAAAAAAAAGTGCGTCTGAATTGCGCCTTGCACATTAAAGAGGCTTCATTGTGAAAGATCGCCCAGAAAATCTCTAAATATTAGCAGTACGAAAGTGACAGCCATCGCTTCTTAACATTAACAAATGAGCTGTATTTTGGTATTTTTATTCTGTCTCCTAACTTGAATGGTATGTGATTCTGTATCACAGACAGCCAATTATTCTTTCAGATAGTGGTCACAATCGATCCTGTAAGTTTAAATTCTCAAAAGCGATGGTAAATTACCAGCAGACAAAAGCCGTTTCGATTAATTAAATGGGGACCACGGAGTTTAAGAAAAGTTTCTTCACCTTCCCAGCCTCACACTCCTGATCCACGACTCCGCTGTTCTGAAATATCCCCTTACTTTGCAGATGCCAGGATGCTGGTCTAAACAGTGCCGGCCCCAGGACATCACTCCACTAAAGCAGATCTTTGAAGCTCCACTAATTGCCTGCCAGCACCTGCCGGGTGCGCCTCGGTGCGTGCCGGGGCGTGTGGACATGAATGAGCTCTCGCGCGCACCTGGCCTCCGTGTTGCTAAAGCCGAATCGCCGCCGGAGGCTCCGCGAAAACAGGTGTCGCGGAGCACTGGCTCTTACCTGGGCTCTGGCCAGGAGGCAGCTGGCCAGCATCAGCCAACCCCAGACGTGGAGTAACGCCCCCAATCCGGCCATGCCGGGAACGGCTGTAGAGAAAAGCAGGGACCCTCCTCCAGAGCCCGGGAGAAGCTTCCAAGTAACCAACTTGGCTGGGCCTGGGCAAACTTGTGGTCAGTAACGATGCGCAGCTGGGGTGGTCGGGCCCGGGCCACCGGCCGAGGT
The DNA here is from genome assembly GCF_000951035.1 of Colobus angolensis palliatus. NCBI lineage: Eukaryota > Metazoa > Chordata > Mammalia > Primates > Cercopithecidae > Colobus > Colobus angolensis. The sequence continues at coordinate 179,922 of NW_012116266.1, forward strand.
GCTTGGGGTCTTGTCGCCGGAGTCACGCGCTTCTCAGAGCCCGCGTCCTGCTGCGCCGCGATTCGAGGTTCGTCTTATCTTCCGGAGAGACTGGCCCGAGTCCTGCACTTGACTCGCAGCCCCGCTCCACCTGCCGCGGGAAGGGGGCGGCTCCCGCGCCAGGCGGATCCGGGTGCGCCCCGCGCGGCTGCGCTCGCGCTCCTCCTCGCGTCCCGCAGCCCCGGGGGCGGGGGGCAAAGGATCCCACGGCGCTGCTGCCGCCACCCCTGATTCACAATGCTTCTGCTTCCCTCCACTCCGTCCCGGCTTCCAGGACCCTGTCTCTAGGGGCCCCCTGGGTCTTCGGGGAGTGGTCCAGAAGTTCCCTACTGTCCTGCGTGCGCTGACCATCGGCCCTAGGACAGTCACAGGATGACTAAAGGCTCCCAAGGCCAGGTGGGCCCTGCGTCTGGGCTGTTCGCCGGACAGTCCTAAAACCCTCTAAAATGCTCTGATTAATTTTCTCCTAACCATTATAATACTGGGTGTGTGTTAAGTAGAAATAATATATGTATTTCTTGTGGTTTAAAAGTTCTTTGTGTGGTATTGTGCTTTGAATTCTGGCATTTAAAAAAGACAACTAATATTCTTTTTTTTCCTTGTTTTGTTTTGTTTTGTTTGAGATGGAGTCTCCCTCTGTCGCCCAGGCTGGAGTGCAGTGGCACGATCTTGGCTCACTGCAACCTCCACCTCCTGGGTTCAAGCGATTCTTCTGCTTCAGCCTCCCCGAGTAGCTGATACTACAGGCACGCCACCACGCCCAGCTATTTTTTTTATTTTTATGTATTTTTTTTTTTTTAAGGAGAGACGAGGTTTCTCCATGTTGGCCAGGTTGGTCTCGAACCCTTGACCTCAGGTGATCCGCCCACCTCTGCCTCCCAAAGTGCTGGGATTACAGGCGTGAGTCAACGCGTCGGTCTAATATTCTTTAACACTTTGTGTGTGGCTGTGTAAGCACCTTGATTTGGGACAAAGCCTATTCCTATATTTTCCTCAGAAGCATAATTATCAAGATGCCAGAGAATGCTTTAGACATTGAGTCTCCCAGGATCTAATACTGTTGGAAAAAGGCGATTCCCACAGGTGAAGCCCAATAATTCACAATAATCTGAGATTTCTCACGGATTGACTTCATTTGCTGCCAAAATGAAAACTGGGTTTGCTTATAAAATTTATAGATTATTGATTGCCAGCCAGCTCTAAAACATTTAAAGGAGTGACATATTTCCATTTCTACATGTCTGAAAATGTTCACCCCATCTCTATTTTAATAGTGTTGTTTATATCATGTATATGTATTATAAACAATTTCATGTGCTTTTTTGAAATAGCAGAACCTAAATTATACAACATACATACCTTGGCACATGCCTGCAGAATTACCAAATAAAGTTTACTTTCCACTGATTTCATCACCGATTTAAAGTTTTTGTTTTGAGCTTTTGTTTTTTGTGTATTCTTTTTGGGGGCAGGTGTTGAAACTCTTTTTCAAAATAGAACCCTCTATAGTTGCTATTATCTAAAATCTTCAATTTAATTACATGATTTAGAATCGTTACATGTTACATTACCCTATTCAAGCAAGAAAATAATGATAATGGTAGTAATACTGACATATAACATTTTTAAGTGCTACTACATTCAGTTACTATTCTAAGTACTTTCCATGAAATTAATCTTTACCTCTGTGAGGTAAGTATTATCGTTATCCATATTAATAGATAAGGAAATAGACACTTAAGTATTTGTCCAAGGTCCAGATATTCCATCATTATGGCACTGCTAGTCATCCATTCTATTTGTGCAATAATATTACTACAAATTTTTATCATGTTCCTTAGGACTCACAAAACCAGGAACGCTTTTCCATGCAGTTTTTCTTTTCATTTCATTGTTCTATCTCCCAAAAATTGAGAATAATTTACTGTGCATAACAGCATGGGTTCTGGGCCAAGAAAAATTTCATGCTCCACTTTAGGAGTCTGGTAGTGTCTGAGAACATTTCTGGTTGTGTCACAGTTTTGATATGTCACACATGCTACTGGCTTGTGGTAGGAAGAGGCTATGGATGCTGCTAAACATCCCACAATTCATAGGACAGCCCCTCAAATCAAAGAAATATCTGGCCCAAAATGTCAATAGTGCCAAGGTTGAGAAACCCTGCATTACAGCACAAAGGGTACCCAAGACTACTGCTATTTGTTAACTAGACGTTCAATCAAATAAGTTCTATACTTTGGAACTTAAAACCAATATTTGTTAAATGTATGCTATTCAAGTGGTCCATTCATACTAACAGGTACAAATCCACAGTTCAAGACTGAAAGTACTGAAAGCCTTGATTAGACTGTGGTAATTGAAAAATGTTAGGTAAAGTGAAAAAATATACAAATTGCTGTGATATCCAGATATTTGTGGCTCTTGTCATAAAATATGTAGTTGCTTATATCATGGGTAAATTAGGAATAATTAATTAACATTATTTACAAGCTAACAACTTTAAAACAAACCTTTATGCAAAGCTGATGAAATGACTTACCTGCCAAATTGCTGCAAATGAAATCTTGTCAAGCCTTAAATCAATGAAAGGCAGGTGACAGGTCTTATCATCCAATTACAAATGAAAAATGGAATTTTGATGATAAAGAGACTCAATTCTGAGCAAATCACAGTCAAAATGACATTTACTGGTTATTTCTGGCAATGTTTTGCTTTGGATTTTTGCTAGTGTTTATTTATTTGTTAGTTTGTTTTTGTCTTTTGCAGGACCACCAGGTCACATGCTGGTCAAGGTATCAGAATCAGCTGCGCTTGTTAAAATGCATATTCCTAGGTTTTACCTGAGGTCATTACTGAATCTCTAATGATTATTCTTGAACATGTGTTTGTATATAAATCATTGAATATTGTCTTGATATAAAATTTTTAATGAAATTTTTGTTAAAAATATATGCTCAAATTTAAGGCTAATTGTGAATATTTACAAATAGAACACATGGCCTTGGTGTAATGTTTCCCTACTCTCTTGTCTTGGTTGTTACTATTTTTCAAAGTCTTGACAATTTAGCAAAGATGAACATATCATTATTGTTTTAATTTTTAGTATATTTTTAAGTTTGACTATTTTAGACATTCATTGGCCAATTGTATTACAGCCTTTTAAAATCTCTTGTTCTTGCCTCTTGAAGGAAGAAAGGCTTTGAATTCTGGCCCTGCCACGTACTAGCTGCGTAACCCTGAGCAAATTACATACTGGCCTCTCTTTGTCTTAATCTCCTCAATTGTAAGATGGGAGAAATGAGAGAACCTCCTTTACTCAGCTCCGGATGTTATAACAAAATACCATAAACTGGGTGGCTTATAAACAACAGAGATTTATTTCTCACAGTCTGGAGGCTGGAAAGTCCAAGATCAAGGTGCTGGCGGGTTCAGTATCTGATGAAAGCCTGCTTCCTCATTGACCACTGCTGTCTTCTCATTGCAACCTCAAACGGCAGAAGGGATGAGGGATTTTTCTGAGGTCCCTTTTATAAGGGCACTAATCTCAGAGCCCTCGTGACCAAATCACCTCTCAAAGTCTCTGCCTAGTAAACCATCACCTTAAGGACTAGAACTTCAATATGTGTATTTTGGGGGAACATAAACATTCAGCCCACTGTACCCCCTCAAAATTTTGTTGGAAAAGTTAAGTGAGTAAACAAACATAAAGTCCAGGGAAATGCTCAATAAGTATTAGCTAGTATCATTAGCATTGTTTGGTGAAGATGAATATTATTATTATTATTATTGTGATCTTAGTCTGTGAATGGGCCAAGGGCTGTGGTAAGTTTGGAGCATTCCGTATTTATGTAGAAAAGCACTGTCTATATTTACAATATAAAATATTTTTCTGGCATAAATACCAAAATGTTTTTCAACTTTGTTTTTGGCCTAATTTATAATATCTTGATCAGTGCAGAGGTTTTTTTTAAATTTATGTATCTAAATCTAGCAATCTTTTCTTTTATAATTTCTTCCCTAGCTTTTATGGAAGAAAGGAATTGCATACTAAAAAATAGAAAATCTTTTCATCAGATCTTTTTACTAGTTCTTTTCTACCATTTCATAATTTTACATTTAATGTTTTAAAGTATCAATTTTTTACATAATATAACAATTTCTCCAAGTACCTAACCAGTTAATGCAACATCACTTATTAAAGAATCCATCTTTTTATTGGAAAAGATATTTTGAAGGGAGGTGGAAGACAAAAGTTTGCTAATGCCTCTGAAATCACAACTTTAGCTCCACGTAAGGCTGCCCTGATAGAAGAGGCTTAGAAATCAAAGTAGGGTTTGCAATCGATTGAATAGAGCATCTCTCCAGTTTATCCAGGGTGGAATACCATTCATCAAACTCAGATATGAAACACCTCCATCAAATGCTTGGCAATCTTTCCTCTGAGTGCCTGACTGTTAAATTTGGAAAGCTGAAGAACTTAGGCCTCTGAAGCTCAGTCCTGAGGGTTTTCTCGCTGAAACTCAGGAAGTAGGCAGATAACAACAGAGAAGTCTGGCCATTCAAACACAGGTACTTCTTGGGGTACATCTGAAGAGAAAAGGTACTCCCCAAGGCGAGGGTTTTTGTCTTGAGTCCAAACTGATGTGCAGTGGTTCATGTGCAAGTGTCTTTCTCTCTGTTTAATTAGGAAAGGTTGTTATTACTAATAACAACTTGCCTCATAAGGCCCATGTAACAATTAAATGAGATAATGACAATGTCGAAGAAACTTTTATCAGCTATACAGTTATACAAATGACAGTAAGCTTGGTATTTGCATAATACTTTCATATACACTGTTACATTCCATTTATAATTATTAATATATGCAAAGCCTATTATGGAAATACTCAGTAATTAATTTGTAGCTTAAGGGAAATAATGAAAAGGAAGCAATAGCCAATCTTAAAGTTTCCCCACTGGGGATTAAAGAAAATTGTTAACAAATTCAGGGCCCATCTCAGTCAAGATAAAGCCTGAAGAAAGTTAAGAAGTTGGACAATTATGTGCTTGGCACCATGCCATTTCCTCTCTCTTAAATCTACGCTACCCTACTTGTTAAATTCCTAATGTTCTGCCTTTGTTTCTCAAATAATTAGATGAGAACTTTCTTCTCAGTAGCCAACTAACAGCCCCAACTCAAGCTTGTCCTCCTAAGACTTAATGTTCTTCTTCTCTCTGTCCTCCCCTTACACTCTCTGACTGTAGAGGTTTTAAAATATGTCCCCAAAACTCTTGGACACACACTTTTCATTGAGAGGTGAGGGTCTATGTTTCCTTCCTGTGATTAGGGGCTCTATGACCGCTTGACCTATAGAATATAGTAGAAATAAACGCTGGCCTTAAGAAACTGGCAGCTTCTACTTCTAGGCTCTAGGACTTCGTTTCAGTCTTGGAAGCCAGCCACCATGCTGTGAGGAAGTCTGAGATGCCCATAGAGAAACCCAGTGCAGGCAACTGAAGATCTCAGGTCTCAATCCTAACCGCTGTTCCAGGCAACAACCAGTGGCAACTCATCAACCCTATAAGTGAGCCATGTTGGAACTGAATCCTCTAACCCAAGTTGAGCTGCCTCAGTTGATGCCAGCTTAAGTAGAGAAGAGCCCTGTCCAAATTACAGATTTCTGAGCTATGTAAGTGGTTGTACTTACTTTAAGTCATTAAGTTTAGGGTTAGCTTGCTACACACCAATAATAACTGAACACCGTCCTGTCATCGACCTCCCGTGCTTGCAGTGTGAAATCTAGCTGCTGGCATCTCATGTAAGAGCAATATGATTTCATTAATTGTTAGATCACTTAGCACCAGGATTTAATCCTGTCCAAATGCTAACTGAACAAATAGCCCCTTCTGCTTTTTGTACCTCCATTTTGTCTTTCTAAAATTAAATGGATTTCTCAGAGTTGACACACTCTTCTGTCAAGAATTTAGGAAAGCTGTAAGTCTTCTCTAGAAATCCCATAGGATTTTACTATGTGAAAAAATTGTTTAACTTCTTCCCAATACTTAAATCATGCCTATATATGTATAGCATATTTCTTCAATAAAAACAATTCTAATAATGAAAATCTTACTGCCTCCATGGAAAACGTCTGACTGAGCTAGCTTATGTCATGGATTAAATGGCTATAATTTGCTGGCTATAACAATAGCTCATATTTTTAACATATTACCAATTTATTTCATAAATCTGCATTCTGCAAAACATTTGCATCCAGCAAAATATCCTGATTCCCCAAACAAGCCTTAGAGAGACATAAACTAAGATACCCATTTTCGTGGTAGTACCCATTTAGATGAGGAAACTACAACTCAGAAAGAAGCTAAATGATGTGCAGAAGGACATGCAGCAGCCAGGGAAGACTTCAGCTTAGGTCTTCTGTTTTCACATTTTTCACTTTTTCTACCATTCTACCGAGCCCCTATAGAATGTGCTTTAGCATTTCCTTAGAACTTCACAGATGTACTAAGCACCTTCTCATGCTTTTTCTCATTTCCCCCAACACAGATAACTTCCCAATAGAATTACATTTTTAATCCTTGTTAAACCAAAGGATCAGTCAACATTACAGGCAGTATGACATATCTATGAGCAATTTATGTTGAGTCTTGCAGCATACGAAGGCATGGGCTCCCAAGAATGTACCAAATAACACAAGAAAGAGAAATTTCACCTAGATAAGAAAAGTAACAACCCTTTAATTTGGAGATGGATTAGGAAAGAACATTGAAAATGTCAATCTAGTTGTTTCTTTATCACTTAAAATAAGTACAAGAAGACTTGAAAAATAAAAATTGATTAAGGACTTTTTAAGATGTAGGGGTCTATGACATTTTGTTAGCAATTTATGCTAGGTACTTTTTAGACAAGAAAGATCACTGTAAAAAGTAGATAATGATAAAAACAAAAAAAGGGGAACATACTGGTTTTCCCCTAAAGAATTTATATGACAAAGCAAAATATCAAATGGACAAAATAATGTAATATGAAAATAGCTACAGGCTGCAGAAGGAGGGACTGATTACTTTAGGGCTAAGGTTACTTGAAGAAGTCTTCCAGGATAGTGAGAAAATCTGCAAAGCTTCTCAGAAGCTATGACAAAGGGGAAGGGCATTTTAAGTGTTTTGAATGGCAAAAGCACACCAGGAAACTGGGTGTGTTATATAATGTGTAAAAACAGGAAGAAAACTGCCTTGTTGGTAAAAATGGGAAAGTGAGGTGGAGTAGCAGGAACTGGGGGTCTTTCAAAGCCTGGCTAAGACATGGCATTTGCAATGGTATGGTAGACAGTCATGTGCCACCAAATGGCTGTGATACAAAAATGTTTTTGTAGGAAAAGGCGTTCTCTTGGCTCTTGTAGAACAGATGCAGCGGAGAGGAACCAGGGAGCTGTGTAAGGGGACAACCTGTAATAACAACACACTGTGGCTAGGGTCTAGTAGGCACCAGAGTTTCAAGGAGAATGATCCTGTCCTGTTTCCAGTGCACTCCCAGAGCCTTAAAGACAGCAGAAGTCCTCTAAGCCTTGTGTGGTGAGAGAGGATTTCCAGAGGAGTCATCAGAACTGAGTGTGAAGAATGGCTGCATGTGACCCAATAGAGGATGCTGAAGATGGCACTCGAAGCAGAGAAGAACATGTGCAAAGCAGGAGACATGCAGAACAGGAGGGATTCTAAAACAGCAAGTGTGCCACAGAGGAAGAAGGGTGGCTGCAAACCCTGAGGAGGAAAGGATTAAGTCAAAAAAAAAAAAAATACTCGGAAAGGAATAAAAAGGAGAGACACTATGAAGAAAATATTAACAGGACCTGGTCACTGAGTGGTTTGGAAGGTAAAAGGAATGATGGGGGCGGGGAACCTTTTTGCAAGTCTCAGAGGCCAAAAGAACAAGACTAGTGTTGATAGTAGTAGGAAGGCAGGAAAGGGCACTGTTTTTACAGGGGACAGATGCTAATTCCTAATTCCTAACTCTCCTCATGTTCCATTTCAGGTAATATTGGAACATACAGGTGGCAGGTAGGGGAGAATTTGGAGACTTTCGAAAAGAATGTGAAATTGAAGAGTAAGGCTCAGGTAAGTGCTGAAAACAGATTTGGGAATAGTTCCCATACAGATGGAAGGTGAGACTGTGAAGAAACTCAATGTTTATGGGACTATGAATGATTTCTTCATAGGATTCATACACATACATCCAATATTTCTGAGCATGGCATAATCCTATTGTATACCTCCTTCTGATATCTGGAATACAACCAATGAATTAGCATAATGATCATAAGCTAGGTCTACTGACTCTCATGTGTCATACCAAGTTGGTTTCTATTCTTGAAGTATGAGGTCAGTACTTGTCAAATATATACTGAGGTCTACTATGAAATTTGCTTTTACTCTCTCCACAAACAGAACTTTTGTTTGTGCAATAAAAGTTCAAGAGCTACATATACATCTGGTTAAATACTTACTGAGACATCAAATATAATGTTTATTAGTTGAGTATAATGCACATAAATCACATTTCCAATAAAATATACATATGCTTGGGAAATTAAAGAGACTAGTTTAGCAGTTATATAGTGAACTCTTGCTGACCTAATTTGCAAAATATTTAGATAAAATTAAGTTATTGTCTGATTCATCCATGTCTAAAATGATTTTCACTACATTAAAATAAATTAATGAGATCTGTATAAAAGGTTATAGATAGTACCACAAACCTAATACCAAAATAACCACTAATATAATCTACTCTGAACCATCCCTTAGTGATCTGGATGTTGCTATTTTCACTAGGTTACCAGGTTAAACTAGACATCTGAAAAAGACATTCTAATGAGAAATTCAAATAGCTCTCGCTACCCCTGGAAATATAAGAATACTCCACCGAAAGGCACATCCTTTCATTGTAGGCAGTCCCCAGAGAGAGGTGCTGATGACTAATTTAATGACTGGGAAGATATTTATGCTGAGTATGTCTCAGGATATTATAACAATATATTACAAAGGAGAAAAGGTCTACCAAAGTCAATTCTACCACTTAAACTTGAAGACTTTAGACATTACTATTTAGAATTCATATTTTATTTTGTTTTCAATAAACAAGTACTCTACTAGCCTCTGGAAATATAACCACTACAATATAATATTTTAGTAAGGTATAAACAGAAGCGTTTTCTGAAAAACAAAATAGGTCAAATCACTGAAAGAAGTAACTTGGGTTTTAGGAAGAGTTTAATTTTCTAGGTGCTATAACTGGAGACCTACTGAAATAAAGTTTTACTTTCCATAGGGTTATTAATGAAGGTTTAAGGCCCCAGAGACAGAGTGAGTATCAATAAAAAGGGCTGAAAGGACATGAGCATAGAGGTTCGTAGCTCCACACTACATGGTGGGAAGGAAAAGGTGAACAGCACGTGTGAACTTTTCTCCATCAAAAAGGAAAGAAAAACCTCAAATAAATCTCTTGGTAAACATGCTATGTTGGGAGTCCCCAAAACCACCACCATCATACTTAATGATTTGCTAGAAGGACTCATAGGACTCAGATGTTATCTTATGGTTATGATTCCTTAGAGTGAAAGGATACAGATTAAATTCAACATAGGGAAAAGTCACATAAGGTGATGTTCAGGCAGAACCAGGAACAAGCTTCCAGGGGTCTTCTCCCAGTAGAGTCACACAGATGCACTTAATTCTCCCAGCAATGATGTATGACAACTTGTGCAAAGTGTTGCCAACCAGGGAAGCTTATCTGAGTGCTGGTGTCCAGGGTTTTTAATCACCTACTCGGAACCCAGCCCCACCATAACCCCACCCCATGCAAAAACAGACATTCCCCATAGATCACACTGTTAGCATAAACTACCTGGTCAAACAGGTACAGCATAGCCTAAGGCTGCAGAGACACAAACCACTTTCATCCATCAGATTATGCTGAGGACTTAGAGCTCATCTCCCAGAAACCAGCCAACGGGCAGGCCTCAGGAGTGGCCTTTCTTTGGGATGTGCAGGGTTTGAGCAACGCAAACCTACTGAGCTAACCCTTCCCGGCACACATATGAATAACCAAATTTTTCAGTAAACCCACTAAGTATTTACTAGGAATGGAAAGATAATGGAGAGTATAAAATGCTTTTAGGAGCACACATCTTGATTGTGTAGGTTTTTATTATAAATAAACTTTGAATTCACAGGTTTATGGATGACATGGGAAACTAAGAGATGATTATGTAAACAATGAATAAGGTATGAAGAAGAGACATTGCATAACTGGAATTATTCCCTCTGTTTGAACAATGTCTCTGCACATATTGCTTATAAAGAAGCTTGTCTGTTAAATCTAAAACTTATCCGACTGCATGAGAATAGGGTCATTTTGGAAATCTGTGCCAAATGGTCTCAGACTTCTCCAAGAAAAGACTGTTTCATTTGTGCCTGGTGTTTACCTGATCCTTTGAATTCTGAGTCAAGTTTGGTGGTCGTTAAGAGCTAGAATTCAAAAGAGTCTAATTTTATAATTCCAGTATATGTGTTATCACAAAAGATACAGGTAGATGAGACAACTCTTTTTTGCCTTAAGATTCAAACAGCACAAAATCAAGATAGTAAATAAATTAATTAGTAATACAATAACTTATAGAAAGAGAGAAATCACTTTAAACAGTTTTAAGGGAATTGATCTAATTACATTCCCCAAACCACATCCACACACCTCATATAAAGCTCTAAAATGATTATCTAAGTAAAATACAATGTCCCTAAAGAAGCTTTTCATTTTGAACACAAGAGCATTGTGTTGAACACAAGAGCATTGAACACAAGAACTTTGCCTTTCTTCTATGCCTTTGCAGTTTCTTGGTCTAAGGACACACATCTAATTATCCACCAAATCACCAAGATCATCGGAAATGATTGGAACATTGACAGTAGCTGCTACAAAAAGTAAACACTTCCAACCAACCATTACCATAAACTCATAGAAACTTTTTGCTCCATTTCTTGCATGAGACATGTTTGACTTCCATGGCCATTCTGGCATCAGATCCTTGAAGAGAATGCCAAGGAGTGATAAATGTGACATGGACTCTATTTATACGTTAAAAATTAAGTAAACCACCATTTCACTAACGATAATGAGGATATATCTGCTCTGGGACTTAGACTACTTCATTCTGAGACAAAAGAAACTAACTCTTTTTTTAATGAAATGCCTAGGGTGACAAATTCAGTCTTTTCCATGACTTCTGTGGCTTAAAGAATATTAATATCAAAACCCAATGAATTAATTTTCTATTATTTGATTTTAGTTTTAAGTTTCATGAATAAATTGCTTTCTAGTAATCATTATGTTATAGGAGTTATTAAAAAATTATTTTAGGCAGATAAAGAAGAAAAGGGGTCCTTAGGAAGTTTTTCTTTAATGCAGCTCCAGAAATGTTTCTTGCCTAGCAGAAAAACTCTGGCTCTTAGACCCCGGCAAGCAAGCTTTGATATGCAACTGCAGGCCATTAGAAACTAGGTCCACCAAACATGGCGATTCCTGGCATCTTCTTGTGCCCACATGTACGTGGCAACATGGCCACCCCCACATATCCCCACATGTGCAGAACATCATGGCGCTCTTCATTTGCATATTAAAAGCTAGGGTGGGAGGGCCAGTTTTTTCACCCGCTACTTGAATGACATACCTGGTCAAACCAATTCTCTGGGTGCTATGCCAGTAAGACACCACCTCCTCCAGCCTCCTCATATAAATGACTGTTTTTCACTGCACTCAGGGTTCCCTCTTTCAGCTTAAAGCCCCCCCACCTCTATCTCTGTACAGGGGGAGCCTCTTCCTTCTTTCTTGCCTATTACAATTCTCCACTCCCTAAAACCACTCCACAGGTGTCTGTGTCGTTTTATTCAAACTGACGCGAGACCAAGGACCCTGGTGTTCCTCCAGTCATCAAAGCCATATCATTTTGGTGCATTGGCCAGGAATCCAAGGTACAGCATTCTTCAGAGTGTTAAGTATGGGAGTAAGCTAAAAATCTGTTCTGTCATTCCAAGGTGCTCTTAGCCTCTTTTTTTTTTTTTTAAGTTCTAGGGTACATGTGCACAACGTGCAGGTTTGTTACACATTTATACATGTGCCATGTTGGTTTGCTGCACAGATCAACTCATCATTTA
>NW_012116266.1:193127-220855 GCF_000951035.1 Colobus angolensis palliatus
TGAATGGTATTGCCTAGGTTTTCTTCTAGGATTTTTTATGGTTTTAGGTCTAACATTTAAGTCTCTAATCCATCTTGAATTAATTTTTGTATAAGAAGTAAGGAAATGATCCAGTTTCAGCTTTCTATGTGTGGCTAGCCAGTTTTCCCAGCACCATTTATTAAATAAGGAATCCTTTCCCTATTTCTTGTTTTTGTCAGGTTTGTCAAAGATCAGATCACTGTCGATGTATGGTGTTATTTCTGAGGGCTCTGTTCTGTTCCATTGGTCTATATCTCTGTTTTGGTACCAGTACCATACTGTTTTGGTTACTGTAGCCTCGTAATATAGTTTGAAGTCAGGTAGCGTGATGCCTCCAGCTTTGTCCTTTTTCCTTAGGATTGTCTTGGCTATATGGGCTCTTTTTTGGTTCCATATGAACTTTAAAGTAGTTTTTTCCAATTCTGTGAAGAAAGTTGTTGGTAGCTTAATGGGGATGGCATTGAATCTATAAATTATCTTGGGCAGTATGGCCATTTTCACGATATTGATTCTTCCTATCCATGAGCATGGAATGTTCTTCCATTTAGTTGTGTCTTCTTTTATTTCATTGAGCAGTGGTTTGTAGTTCTCCTTGAAGAGGTCCTTCACATCCCCTGTAAGTTGCATTCCTAGGTATTTTATTCTCCTTGTAGCAATTGTGATTTGGGGTTCACTCATGATTTGGCTCTCTGTCTGTTATTGATGTATAGGAATGCTTGTGATTTTTGCACATTGATTTTGTATCCTGAGACTTTGCTGAAGTTGCTTATCACCTTCAGGAGATTTGGGACTGAGGCAACGGGGTTTTCTAGTATACAATTCATGTCATCTGCAAACAGGGAGAATTTGACTTCCTCTTTTCCTAATTGAATACTCTTTATTACTTTATCTTGCCTGAATGCCCTGGTCTTGGCCTCTATTTTAAAACAAAATCAAATATATCAATGGGCATCCATCAGATGGGTACTCATGCTTAGCATCAGCTGCTTGGATGTGAGGCTTGCTGGTGAAAACATGGAGAACCCCACAGTACCCCAGGGTCATTGGTAATGTTGGCCATGTTTTGAAACAGCTTCTTTTCGCAGGGAGACCTTGCCATTGTGTGAGGCTGGGAAAAGTTCTGAGGTAACTGAGAATTTCTGGCCAGGGCAGATTTCTGACCCTGGCATGATTCAAAGGCCTCTGGACTGGGCCCAGCCTCCGACAGCCCATTCTGGGTGTTGGCAGAGAATCTTCAGCTATCCTGTTGCAAAATTCTCCTTCCTTCTCTATCCACAGTCTCATACTCTTTCTCTGTGTGAAATGTGCATGGATTTGTAGAGCCTAGGAAAGTAATCCTGTTAGGCAAGATCAGAAAAATGCGGTTGCAGTCTTCTAGGAACAGAGTTCTTCCCTTTCCCCGGTGGTGAGGTTTCTTGCCACCACATCGCTGGCGAGCACACAGTATTTCTAAGCCAACAGCACCACCTAGTGGAAACAGAAATCCTCTACATGAGGCACATTTTTTTTCCCACAGCCATACCGCAGCTTCCTTTTGCACCATTAGAGATCAAACTCTATAGGCCTCTTCTGGGAATAGGAAAGTTCTGACTTTAACAGTTAGGAGTAAGATGTCTTCCGCAGCCAAATTTTAGTCTCGTTATTGTCCCATCAGCAGGAAAATAAATGGCCATTCAGTTTCTATGTTCCTTTAAGGCACCTATTCTTTCTCGGATTAAGACAGTATTTAATTAATAAGTACTTAATAATAGTATTAATTAATAATTTTAATTACTTAAATAATTTAATTATGTAAATAAAATTAATAATTTTAAGTCCAGAAATTAACTGGAACAATTTTTTTAAGGGTAAATGCTTTAGCACGGGCCATAATAGCAGGATATAGAGTTCAATCTAATCTAGCACGCCCCCTCCCTTAAAGGGGCCTTGCTCAATTACACAGTTTTTCTTGAGATCCATCTTTTCAGGGAGGCACACAGATCACACAAGTCTAGGAGGTCAAAGGGAAATAAGAGGCAGAGGACTAAGGCTGATTAGGGAAGCATGACTAGGCCCCAAAGTCTAGTTTCTCTGGTGCCATGGCTTGGAGGGTCATGCCTGCAGTCATGGGTGGCACATTTAAATGGGTGCCGGGATCTAGGAACCAGGGAGAGAAAACAATTGAGGGGGACACCCCCTACTGTTTTCTTCTCTATCCCAAATCACATACTGAAAGGAAGGAGACTGAAAGAACACTTTTATTCTCACTTCTCTTTCTAGATGAGTAACAGATTGTCTTCAACATGCACCCCCCTGGGGTATATTTTAAAGCTCTGGGACTCCTTCAACCCTGAGACTTTGAAGAACAAGCACCTCATATTCTGTTGCACAAGGGCATGGCCTTCTTACTATCTTGGGGACAGGCAAACCTGGCCTGCTGAGGGGGAGCCTTGATTTTAGTATTATCCGAAAGTTAAAACTTTTCTGCAATCAGAAGGGCAAATAGACTGAGGTCACCTATGTACAGGCTTTCTTTGCCCCCCAAGACAACCCAGACCTTTGCAAGTTCTGTACAATTGACCCAGTTCTTTTAGCAGCCACAACAGGCAAGCCCACAGAGAATAGTTCCCCAGAGCTAAAGCAGGTTCCAGAGGAGCAATCAGAGACAGCTATTGAATGTCCCAACCCTTCCAGTCCCCTTCCAATCATACCATCCACTCCTCCAGCTCTACCTGCTCAAGTATATCTTACTCTCTCCCCTTCCTCTTACCTGTGCGGGAAATGCTTGATGGGAGTGGTACCATAAGGGTTCAAGTTCTCTTATCATTACAGGACCTTAAGCAAATAAAGGGAGACTTAAGCCAATTTTCTGATGACCCTGATAGGTATATAGAAATTTTCGAAAATTTAACTCAGGTGTTTGATCTCACATGGAGGGATGTTATGTTGCTGCTAAGTCAGACCGTCACTGCAGCTGAGAAGCAGGTAGTTCCACAGGCAGCAGAAAAATACGGAGATGAGCAACATGCCTCATATAGCAGACCCAGGAGAAAAAGAGGAGAGAGGGAAGGTGAGCAAGAGGTGGAAACTCCATTCCACTAGGAAGGGAAGCAGTTGCCGTAGACAACCCTGATTGGAATCCCAATAACTCAGGAGATGAATGGAAAAGGAAGCCCTTTTTCTAATAGAGAAGGCCTATGGAAGACCAGGGCCAACCCTTTCAATTACTCTGAACTGTCCATGCTATACCAAAGATGAGATGAGAATCCCACAGCCTTTATGGAAAGGCTGAAAAACACACTAATAAAACATGCCTCTTTATCCCCTGATTCAGTTGAGGTACAGCTCATCCTGAAAGACAAGTTCATCACACAGGCATCTCCCCACATTAGAGGGAAGCTACAGAAGCAAGCTGTAGGACCGGAGAGCACCCTAGAAAACCTCCTGAGAATAGCCCTTTAATCTTTTACGATAGGGATCAGGAGGAGGCCCGAGAAAAGGAGAGGAAATACAAGAGAAGAACAGAGGCTCTAGTAGCAGTGTTGCAAGCTTGTAAAGTCCAGAATCCCCAAGGTGCATCCACTAGCTGTTACCAATGTGGCCAGCCAGGGCATTTTAAGAAGGAATGCCCAGGCAACAATATGAAGCTTCCTTGACCCTGTCCAGCCTGTGGTGGAAACTGCTGAAGATGGGTCTTTCCCTGGAGGCAGAGGTCACTGTGTTCAGAACCAGTCTCACAGATGGTCCAGCAGGACTGACGGGTCCCAGGGCTCAAACTCCTGTTCCAGCAGCTCAGACTGCCATTACAGCACAGGAGGATTCTGGAAATTGAATGAAGGAAGGTAGATCTTCTTCTGGATACTGAAGCCAGTCTCTCTCTTCTCCTCTGTAATCCAGGCCTCCCCTCTTCCTATAGCATGACTGTAAGGGGCGTCTCAGGAAAAACTCTAACCTGATATTTATCTTTAACCCTTAGCTGCAGGTTGAGGGCTTACTATTTACACATGCCTTTCTAATCATGCTTAAAAGTCCCACTCCTTTATTAGGTAGAGATATTCTAACTCGCATGGGAGCCAGTATCCTTATAGCCCCAGGACAAATTCTTTGTCTCCCCCAATGGAAGCTAACATTAATCCAGAAGTGTGAGCAATTCAAGGAAGAATAGGTTGAGCTATAACTTCTAGGCCAGTCCAAATCTATCTTAAGGATCC
The DNA here is from genome assembly GCF_000951035.1 of Colobus angolensis palliatus. Classification (NCBI taxonomy): domain Eukaryota; kingdom Metazoa; phylum Chordata; class Mammalia; order Primates; family Cercopithecidae; genus Colobus; species Colobus angolensis. The sequence continues at coordinate 197,339 of NW_012116266.1, forward strand.
CACTTCTTTTCCTAACCAGAGACAGTAACCCGTAAGGCCAGAGGCTAGGAAAGGGCTAGAAGCCATTATTAATAACCTGAAGATGCAGGGCCTCCTCAAACCCTGTAGTAGCCCCTGCAACATCCCAATATTAGGAGTGCAAAAACCCAATGGGGAATGGAGACTAGTTCAGGACCTTCACCTCATTAATAAAGCTGGAGTTCCAATCCATCCAATGGTACCTAATCCCTATATCCTGTTAACTCAAATACCTGAGGAAACTAAATGGTTTACAGTCCCAGATTTAAAAGATGCCTTTTTGTGCATACTGTTACATGCTTACTCTCAATATCTGTTTGCCTTTCAAGATCCCTATGGCCAGACCACCCAGTTAACATGGATGGTTTTCCCTTAGGGATTTTGAGATAGTCCTCATCTGTTTGGACAGGCACTGTCACAAGACATCTCTGAGTTCTCTCATCCTCAAGTTAGGGTCTTGCAGTATGTGGATGATACTCTGCTCTGTGCCCCAACTGAGGAAGCTTCTCAGGAAGACATTGAAGCTCTTCTCAACTTCTTAGCTAGCAGAGGATATAAGGTTTCAAAACCCAAGGGCCAGCTCTGCAAAACTTCAGTGAAGTACCTAGGCTTAGTGTTGTCTGAGGGAACCAGGGCATTAAGGAAAGAGAAGATTAAGCCTATCTCCTCCTTCTCCCTCCCCAAAACCCTCAAGCAACTAAGAGGATGTGGGGGCATTACAGGATTTTGTAAACTGTGGATACCTGGATGTGGTGAAATAGCCCATCCATTATATAACCTCATAAAAATCTCAGGGAGTTAAAACTCATCTTTTAACCTGGGAACCTGAAGATCAAAAGACCTTTGACCAGCTGAAGCAAGCCTTGCTCAAGGCACCAGATCTCAGCCTTCCTGTAGGGGAGGCTTTCAATCTATATGTATCAGAAAGAAAGGGGATGGCCCTGGAAGTTTTAACACAGGCCCAAGTTTTAACACCAGCTCAACAGCCAGTGGGTTATCTATCAAGAGCCACCTCAGAAAATCATCCCAAGAAAGTCACCTTCCTTGGGTCACTCTTCTTCTTATGGCCTTACTAAAAATAAAAAATACCCCTTCAAAATTAGGTCTTAGCCCTTTTAAGATGCTGTATGGATGGCCTTTCCTTACCAATTATTTTCTATTAAATCGAGAAACCTCTAAGCTAATTAAGCATGTAACTTCTCTGGCTCACTTCCAACAGTAATTAGCACAATTCGTGAAAGCCCAGCCCCAGGAAATTGGACCACCTCTGTTTAACTCAGGAGATTTGGTACTGGTGAAGGCTCTCCTTTCCCTCTCTCCCTCCCTAAGCCCAAGCTGGGAAGGGCCTTACACTGTTCTTCTTTCAACTCCCTCAGGAATAAAAGTTACAGGAATCAAATCCTGATACACACTCAAGTCAAAGCCTGGAGAGCTAAGGGACCAATCCCCGACAAGCCCAAAGGAATGACCTGAATATCTGTGAAAAAAATAGATCTTAAGCTGAAAATCACAAAGGATAAGTAACTGAGTAAGAACTACTCATCTTACTCAGTCTCACCCCTACCTCATCAAATACTTTTTGTCATTTCTACATCTCCCTTTGAACCAAATATTAAAATTTCTTTTTAATGGAAGTTATTTACTATGCCACCCTTGCAGGAATTGTTATACTCACTCTACTATTCGCAGTAGAACTATATACTGTAGCACCCTCAGGGTGGAACATCAGAGAATCTCAATTACTGTAGCATTTTGCTTAATTATTATCCTCATAGCAGAAAATAAACATGAGTGTTTTACTATCACTAAGTCTATTAGGACTTTTTATTGGACTTAGTAATATATCACACCCTTTAGCTCCTACAATATCCACGATGGCCCATTTGTACAAGACTAATTGTTGGGTCTGTCCTAAGTAGTTCACTCAATTCAATGACACTGAGGAATCTTACAGTGACCCGGAACTCATCGTCTTGGGGTTCCCTTTATTGGCTTTACCTTTAACCCTTACAGATATATCAGGCATAAATGGGACATGGTATGGGAGCACTTTCAACTGGGTGACTAACTCCTCTCAGGAGAACACTCCACCTACAGTGGCAAAGAACACTCTCTCCAAACATAAACTTCACACCCTCAGACTGGAAAAGTTGACCAAGTAATAGCAAATGTCTCCCTCTGCTTTAAAAGTTGCAGGAAATGATCACACTTGGGAGATCTCAGATATTGTAACATCACACTTGTAATTGCTGATAGTTCAAAAATTTGAGGAGGAGGGTGCAACAAGGGTGATCTAAAAGGATCAGAAACTCTAGTTGGGGGCTTTCAGAATCTAGCCTCTCCTTCTGGTTGGAAGTCCCAATGGGAGTGGCATGCTCTAAATAACCATCTTGACTATAATGTAAAAAATAACACATGGGCCTCTACAAACATGCTCCCTCATGGAACTTGAGACCCTTCTATAATGTTTGCTAATAGTAGCAGCTTACAGATCTATGGGCAAACTAGAGACATCTGGAATGACAGCCCTTGCCACAAGGATTATCTGAGATACTGGCCACGGCATCTTATGTCTCTAATTTTTCAAAACTCCATTTGTCAGGTGGACCCTTCTCACTTGACATGTCCAATTCCAAATGGCTTCATAAATGACTATCCTAAATATGGTGATTCTTATCCTAAGGATGCCCCTATTAAATGTAAAGAAGGAAAACTTCTAAGAAAAATCTGCCAGTGTAACTGTCCCTTCAAGGAACAGGACTATATTTTCTTTATGGCTCCTGGATACACTTAATCCTCACGAAACTTTGGAAGGGAACTTGTACTATAGTCACACGAGTTACTGTTTTTTTTTTTTTTTTTTTTTGAGACGGATTTTTGCTCTGTCACCTGGACTGGAGTGCAGTGGCATGATCTCGGCTCACTGCAGCCTCCACCTCCCAGGTTCAAGTGATTCTCCTGCCTCAGCCTCCTGAGTAGCTGGGACTACAGGTGTGCACCACTATGCCCAGCTAATTTTGTATTTTTAGTAGAGAGGGGGTTTCACCATATTAGTTGGCCAGGATGGTCTCGATCTCTTGACCTCATGATCTGCCCGCCTCGGCCTCCCAAAGTGCTGGACTCACAGGTGTGAGTCAACACACCCGGCCCCATTCCTGACTTATTATTTTTGAATTCTACTGAGATGGCAGCATCATCAGGGAACATCCCTAACTTAGACTCTTTTCTAAAAACTGCACTATCTCAAATACACCGGACAAAGAGATCTATCATTTCTATGCCCTCATATAGAGATTTAACTGAAAGGGAAGACTGGGGAGGGCATCCACATAACAATCCCATCTTTAAAAAACCATGGATGGGAAATTCTATAGCCAGAGGTACAGTCTGGTTTATGGGCATCCCTTTCCTTAAAAAATCAATACTTAACATCTCTATTATGATGCAATGAGGAAGAAAGGCAACTATAGGGGCCATAGAGGCACAACAGCAATCTATAGACTCTTTAGCCTCAATAGTAGCACAAAATAGACAGGCCTTAAATGTCCTTACAGCTGAACTAGAAGGTACCTGGGCACTTTTAAATGAAATGTGCTGCTTCTGAATTAACACCTCTAGTAAAGTAGAGGGAAATCTACAGGTACTTAAAGATCAAATTAAAATTATTGACAGACTAAGGGAAAATGCAGGCTTCAGCCCCAGGTGGCTACAATCCCTCCTTAATGAATTCCAGTCTTCTTTATGGAATTGGTTAACCCCTTTATTAAGCCCCCTCTTGCTTATATGTCTTGTATTAATATTTGGACCTTGTATACTCAATACTGTATCTTGAATTGTTTCGTCTTGCCTAGAGGCAGTCAAACTCCAAATCGTGCTGCAAACTGAACTACGCATGGATGCGCCATTCTTCCAAGGACCTTTAGATCAACCCCAGGAGGAGCCCTAGTTGCTGCTCCCCATTTGATGCCCCTTTTCTGCAGAAAATAGCCAGAAAGAGTCATTGCCCAAAACCCCCTAACAACAGTTATGGTGACATCTCTTCAGAGAGTGAATGTTATAAGAGTTATTTAAAAATTATTTTAGGCAGATAGAGAGGAAAAGGGGTCCTTGGGAAGTTTTTTCTTCTTTTAAAGCAGCTCCAGAAACGTTTCTTGCCTAGCAGAAAAGCCCCAGCTCTTAAAGACTGGCTGGCAAGCTTTATATGCAAATGCCGGCCATTAGAAACTGGGTCCACCCAAACATGGCAATTCTTGCCATCTTCTTCTTGTCCCCACATGTGTCTGGCAACATGGCCTTCCCCACATATCCCCCACATGTGTAGAACATCATGGCACCCTGAATTTGCATATGAAAAGGCTAGAGTGGGAGGGCCAGTTTTTTGCAGGGTACTTGAATGACGTATCTGGTCAAACCTCTGGGTCCTATGCCAGTAAGAACCATATCCTCATATAACTGGCTGCTTGCCACACTTGGGGTTCCCTTTTTTGGCTTGGAGTCCCCCTCCCTTTGTCCCTGTACAGGAGGGCCTCTTCCTTCTTTCTTGCCTCTTAAATTTTCCACTCCTTAAAACCATTCCACATGTATCCGTGTCATTTTATTCAAACCAGCGTGAGACCGAAGACCCTGGTGTTCCTCCAGTCATCAGAGTCATATCATTTATATGCATGAGTATTATTATTCATTGAATAATAAATATTTAATTTCAATAAGTATCTCCTGATACTTGTTTGGAGACCCAGAAAAAATGTGAGTACCCTCTCAGATAAGACTAATAATAATTTGTTTATCTTTACAACAAACATCCATTAAACACCTACTATGTGCCAGGGGCTTTTCTAGGTTGTAGTAAAACAGTAGTTTAGAAAACAAACAACCCCCCCCCAAAAAAAAAAGAAAAAACGGAAAAGAAATCTATCTTCAAAGATCTTTAGGTTTTGCTCATTAATTTGTGATAAAAATTAAACATTTGTGAGAAAACATCACAAATGTGTGATAAAACATCAATGTTTGGCACACTATGTTAAAGGTAATGAAAGGGTCACCTTGATCATGATTCATTACTTCCCCTCATGGGCCACACATAGCCTAGACATAGGGAAGGTACTATTCCAGTACCTTCCCTTGAAGGTATCTACCCATTGAAAACAACTGGCAAACTAACATGAGCTAACTTCGATTTGTAGGCTCGAAATTAAAAGATGCATTTAATGATTTGTCCTCCAGTGCCTCTGTTATCTTTTGGCATTTATGAGTTAATAAGCTGCTATGGTTTCTGCAAATATAACTGGCAGTAATCCACAACTGATTGAGTTAATTAAGCATAACAATTGTCCAGAGCTAAGACTAATGATAAGGAAGAATTTTAATGAAATTATGTGTAAGACCACAGAGCTGCACCAAGGAGTATAGACAATCTGGAAATGTTTCATCAATAGAGTGTGTGTGTGTGTGTCCTTTTAATGCATCATCATTCTGTAAAATATGGCATATTCCTAATGTGCCATATATGGCATATTAAAATATGGCATATTCCATATTCTGAACTCTAATGTTCAGAGTAATGGAAAATATGTTGTTAGAAACTTAGTCTTTTCCTATAGCTTGACTGTGGAATACTCTCTGATGCTTAAATTCAGATATAATGAAAACATCTTCACAATATAAACACCCTCTTATTGCTAATTAGAATCTCTTGATAATAAGAAGGGGCACTGATGCTGATGCTAAGGTTACATTGTTTTCTACGTATGTGCTATGCTCCAATGAGTCTGGCTATGAGATATTGGCTGCTTACATCCATAAGTGCTTACTGACTGCCAGATCCTGGATTAGCATTCTCTCCCCTGGTGTAAGCACTAGCTAAAAATAGCCTTTAGACTTCCTGGGGAATAGAATTATAATCAAACATCAGGAGAAGCAGAAGTTCAAGGATACGGGCAGTGAAATTGCATGTCTCATATCCTAGTAGTTTGGCCACAGTCCTTGACAGTTTTCTTTCTAACGCTGTATTTATTTCCCCACTTCTACTCAGCCTTACAGTGATTCTTATCTCAACATGTCTATTCTAGAGTAATCACTATTACATTGTGTTTCAAACCACACAACTCATAAAGACATATTTTATGCAAAGATAGAAGGTTTCAAGGGTTACAGTATCCCTGGATAGGGAGATAAATATTACCTATATTATTCTCAAGTCTTGATGGAATGGGACACAGGTATGAACATGACGGAAGAAAGAGATGTCATTGTAGTGTTGAAGGATAATGTGGAACATTACTGAAGATTAGACTTTTTTGGAAGTATCTGTGGAATTATAGCTTTGTTGGTGTTGGGACCAATGCCATTGAAGCGTGAAGTTTTAAGCCATTGCTAGTTAATTTATTATTCCATCAACAACTGTTTAGCCTATCTCCTCAAGGAAGAATGGTCCAATGTTTACAGACTAGCACTGAGATGGGGGTGCCCTGCACCCAAATCTAGGTTCTGCCACTGCCAGCATCATCTGTGATCCTGGAATAAGATATTTAACATGAGAGCACCCATTTCCTGATCTTTGTATAAAAAGGGGTTGTTGTGCTGACGTGATCAGTGGTTGAGACATACAGGTCTCTGCACTTCAAAGAATAATCACTTAAGATTACAACATTGTGACATCCTCTAGCTATAGTAGTATGATGGCATAATAGGGAAGCATATCACCTGAATGTTATTTTGCCTCAATTATTTTCATAATGGAAAATGATCATCTAATTGGAAAAAACAGAGTCACTTTTTTTTTAATATTATACTTTAAGTTCTAGGGTACATGTGCACAACGTGCAAGTTTGTTACATATGTATACATGTGCCATGTTGGTGTGCTGCACCCATTAACTCGTCATTTACATTAGGTATATCTCCTATTGCTATAAGGCCCCAGTGTGTGATGTCCCCCTTCCTGTGTCCAAGTGATCTCATTGTTCAATTTATTCTAATTCTAAACATTGAAACAGAATCAATTTGTTGTGTATGACTTAAGAGATTGTCTGGTAATATGTGGTTGAAAATTAGAGAATAGACCGCTGCAAAAAGATGACAGCCCAGGATAGAACTGCAGCACTTCCGTGACTTCACATTGCTCTGATACCTCTGAACCAGGTCAGGCCTTCCCTACATGACCACAGATCTTTATGCAGCAAAGTCTAGAAGTGGAAATGCTTGCTCAAAACATAAGAACATTTTAATTTCTCCTTTTGAAGTTATCACCCAAATGTGTAATTGTTTTATGGGACTATGTGCGTTTTTTCATTCAAATAACAGCTCGTCTATCTAAGAAAAAGAATTCTCTAAAGAAAACTGTGTGTGTTTAAAGAAACTAGCATTCAGCAGCAGCACTGAATTGACAATCTTTTTTGCACAAATTCTTATCAAGGGACCCATTCCTTGAGGGAGAGGTAATAGAATGATAAGGTGTTTGGGGTTTACCAATCCTGCATACCAAGATCAGGCTAAGAACAGCTTTCATTATGTTTCTTCTCAAATCTTCAGAGCCTCAGGTTAGCACTCCTCAAACTGGATATCATGATCCTTCATACTTGCATGCATTCCTCCACACTATCATATCCTATTCCTACAGGCTTTTCAGACACAAACACAATTCTTCTGAAATCCGCTGGCATAACTTCTTGATGTGAGATGTCCTCCCCGTCTCTTTCCACCAATCCAAACCCTCACCAATCCTCACCTTCACCCAGAAACCTGCTCTAACCAGTTCAGCCTACACTGAACTCACTTTGCTAAACTGCTATTGCACTTGTTTTCTGTGCCACACACGCTATTGCTTAGTCACTTGCTCTCTTGTTTGAGTATTTAGCAATTTTTCACACGGACATCTCTTCCAAGTTAAATATTAGGCAGAAACATTTATCCCCTATTCCTAACTTCTACACAAAGGGTCGTAAGTAGAGAAAGCCTCATCTTTCCTCATGCCCCCATGCTCCATTCACTCTTCCCGGACTGTTCTCTTCATCATGGCAAACACTCCTGTTGACGGTTCTCTTCATGGCAAACAGACACTCAGCATAGAGATCTGTCTTGACTAGAGCATGCAGATCCTCACTGATGATCATTGTGGTACTGGGATTATACCCGAGTCTCAGCAGGGAAGTGATATTCAACTGTGTTCATTGTGAATTATCAATGCTAGCCCTCACACTCATGCATTATGTTTAAGTTCAACTGTTGGCTGGTAATCGATATGTACCTCATGCATTACTTTAATAAAATGCATTTCTAGATTATTTTCTAGGATCATTTACAAGACAGAAGAGATTTAGATAAATAGACAAGTGTTTCTTTGCTGCATAATATGGCCAGAATAAATCAAATTTTGGAGAACTGTTGGAGTTGTGATTGAATGTTCTATGAATTTTCAAGAAGCTTATTTAAACATTTAAGCGTGTCTGCCTTTTGCAAATTCTACCAGAAAATTTGAGGAATTCTTTACATCTTCCAAAGTGCCTTGGAGTCCCTGACAATATTGTTATTTCTCAATTGCCCGTATATGCCACTCCCCTAAAGCTCTGCCTTGTAGCTATATGTGAGCTGTTGAGCAGAGACAGGAGATACACTGTTATTTCACATCCAGGCCCCTTAACAAATTTCTGCCCACAGGACAAACAGGTATATTCTGAACAAATAATAAAAGGAAAATCGTCCTTACTTTAGATCCAAGTTACATTTAAAAAGAAAGAAAGAAAAATATTTAGCACCTTACAGCCTCTAACTACCTCCCTTGAAGTAGCTTTCCCACTGATGAATTTCTAGATAACATAACAGTTTTACTAATATAAAAGACTTAGTATAGAAATTGAGGGATTGGGCTATGGCTAGATCTGCCCACTAAGACAGAAAAAGTGAACTGGTTAGCGCATTTCTTGGAATAGACTAATAATGCAAATGTTGTCAGACCCCCCACAGCCCCCAAGGGGACAGCTATGGGATGACAGAGCAAGGAACTTGGAGTGGGATCAATGCTGGAGGCTCAGCTTTATGAAACAGGGCACACTAGCAGCATGCAGTGTGCCTCAGAGAATATCACAGTGTGCTGGTCAATGCCAGGCTAATAAACTCTAAGTTGAGTTGGCAGCTGGGGTGACAGGTACAGCCACGCAGGAGTCCATAAGTACAGAGTAACACCAAAACTTCCCTGGAACAGCTTAAGTTCTTCCTGAAGTCTCTGATAGTTCAGTAACTAGAGCAGAGAAGGGCCCAAAAGCAGGTGAATCTACCAATTTATTTGTGAGGAGTAGGGAGGATCAGACTCAGAAATGAGGTGGGATAGGAAAAGCAAAACTTTCTGATACACGTTTTCTGTGTACCTGCTCCTTCCACACCTTCCATGTATTACCCAGGAAATTCCTACACTGACAGACCAGGACGCTAGTATTAGATTCTCTTAGGTTGTACACATATAGCATCAAAATTGCTAGTGTTTTTCTTCTCTTCTAAAACATCAAGTATGTAGAACCATTTTGGAAAACAGTTTGACAGTTTCTCTTCATTTTAAGTATACAGAGTATTTACCATATGGTCTAGCAATTCCACTCCCGTATATTTAGCCAAGAGAAATGAAAACCTATTTCCACACAAAGACATGTATGTGAATGCTCATAGAATAGCTAAAAATTAGGAACTCCCAAGTATCCATAAATATGTATGGATAAACACACTGTGTATAGTTATACAATGTAATATACTACTCAACAATTTAGAAACTACTGATAAAATAAATAAATAAAAACTACTGATAATGCAACAATATGGATGAACCTCAAAAGCATTATGCTAATTGGAAGAAGCCAGACTCAAACGCTATGTATTAATTCTTCTTGACTGTGGATACCACTCCCCTATATCTCTGCCTTATAGTTACATGTGAGCTTTTGAGCAGAGACACCAGATACACCTTTATTTCCCACCTTTATCCACATCCACGCTCTTTAACAAATTCCTGCCCACAGTTCAAGAATCAGATGTGCAGATATAATTCCCTTTATATGACATCTGTTTGCAAGACTGAAGTCCCTGTTATCTTGCTGGGATTAGTTTAGTTCAGCCCACGATAATCTCTCTTTTGACTAACTGAAAGTCAACTGATTAGAGCAATTCACTGTCACTCAAGGGGGAGGGTATTGATTGTAGAAGGGTGTGGGTCATTTGGGAGTCATTTTAGGAGTCTATCTGCCACAAATAATTACTATAAAAGGCTTCTATTGTTGTATTACTCTTTCAGATGCAGCAGTGTAAGTGTAATTAGTAAGTGCAACTTATTCAAAATTTAAGTGCATGCTGGACACCTTGGCTCAAGTCTATAATCCCAGCTACTCCAGAGTGTGAGGCAGGAGGATCACTTAAGCCCAGGAGTTTGAGGCTGCAGTGAGCTATGATTGTGCCACTGCACTCCAGCCTGGGTGACAGAGCAGGACCCTGTGTCTAGAAATAAAAATGTAAGTAAAGAATATTTTGTATTTTTAAAAGATAAGTTTAATGAAAGAGTGTACATATTATATTACTATCAATTATGACAATATGCTAATTTCTAATAAATGTTAAAAATGAGAAATAATAAACACTGTGAAGATACCTGCAAACTTCATGTAGATTTTTTTTTAACTGGATATAATACATTTAGAGGAAAAAGGAAAACAGAATTCATATGCTGAAATGGGTTCTTTACATATATTTTATCACTTTAGAGATGAAGAGACTGGGGCTCTGAAGGGCTGAAAAGCTTTCCTAAAATCACAGAGCCAGTAAGTGGTGGCCCCAAAAATAAAAGTTTTAAACTATATAACATATGTGAAAATGAGACAGATTGTGTGATATATCTCAAGAGTCCAGGACTCTATGTCTAAAGATTTGGGTATACTAAGAAAACTTGCATTAGTTCCTCAACTTTTTGACCTTCATTCTCTTGGGGTTCAAGAGGAATTGGAGCATATGTTTTCTCACCAATATGCAGAACTAATGAAGACATATACACAATGATGTAGCAGATGGGGGTCAGCATGTCACCTTCCTTACTGACAAAGTCAGTACTGAAGAGATTGGCTTAAGTCTACCAGCTAATAGTCCCTACCTGATGAGTGCAGGCCTTGAGACAGTCCACACAGGGGAAAGCTAGTGCTCTAGGACAGACACACTCCACAACACCTGGGTGAAGAGAGCAGAAAGAGACCTACATTTGTGGGCTTTTATTCGGTGAGTTCCATTCACTAGAGAAATGTGGTCAATGACTGCACCTACCAAGCAGGCAACTCACTCCATTACCAAGGAGAATAGTATGGATCAGGGCAAGAGGCCAGGGGTACTTAGAGAAAGTCTTTGTTTAAATAGGAAGGGGGGTGATAATTTAAGTAGGCAAGACATTGTATGATATACAAAGAATCTACTGATCTTATTTCCAATAAAATATGAAGTACTTTTCTCTCAATTATGAGGATAAAATTCCTGACATACATGACTCACAGGGTATTTACAAAGCCAAAGACAAGGGAAGAAAAAGGTATTACTAAACTGTAAATATCACTGTTAATTCAGATACCATCATAATTCGCACACAAGTATCCTGTGAATTTAAAGTTTATGTCCTGTCACTTGGGGCTGCTTCCTCTGCTATATAGCTTGCCTTAGCAAGTTCCTATTCAATATGACAAATTATATAAACTCTCATTGAATGGAAACTCGCTAAGAATAATTGACATGTTAAACGGGAAATAGCTAAGGAAAATAACATTTACTGGGAAGCTCCTCTGTGCCAGGGAAACCTGACACATGTTATCCATTGACCTCATGTCTGTCCTTAGGCATTAGAGAATTCCTTGGCTCCTGGGGTCATACCCACGTTCATACAGCTAGTGAGAATGAAATCAGAAAATGCAGATGCCACTGGATAATTGGTTTGGGATGATTCTGAGCCTTTGAATTTTTCTGACCCTGGAGATTAGGAATCCGGAATGCTCTATGTAACACATCTTTACAAAAGGTCTCTCCTTTTTTTTGTTTTTTGTTTTTTTTTTTTTTGAGACAGAGTCTCGCTGTGTCACCCAGGCTGGAGTGCAGTGGTGCAGTCTTGGCTCACTGCAACCTCCACTTCCCAGGTTCAAGTGATTCTCGTGCCTCAGCCTCCCAAGTAGCTGGGATTACAGGTGTACACCACCACGCCCAGCTAATTTTTGTATTTTTAGTAGAGATGGGGTTTCACCATGTTAGCCAGGCTGGTCTCAAACTCCTGACCTCAAGTGATCTGCCCGCCTCAGCCTGAAAAAGTGTTAGGATTACAAGAATGAGCCACCATGCCAGGACCCAAGGGTCTCTTTAAGATCGATTTTTAATTATTAAAACCCAAATGTGTTAAGCTTCATTGCTTTACCTTTCTGATAACTTTGAATGTAGCAAATATCTTTCCAATGAGTAAAAGGCAGTTGCATTTTTATTTTTTTATCACTGCAGTTGATTACTTGCAGAAACACAGGCTGAATTAATTACTAAGTATTTCACTTACTCCAGGAACTCTCTCTTTGTAAATCATTAGAGAAGTAACTATGACACTCTGATGCTCAATTGTGTAAAGGTACATTTACCCTGATTCTTTTGTGTCCCATAATATCCAACATTTCAACAAAGAGCATTATCTACTTACTTTATTAATATACATTTTCTTCCCATGAACACTTCCAGAAACCAGCTGCTGCCCAAATAAAATTATTAAGTCCCAGCCTGGTGTCAAATATGATTATTTGTTACAGACTAAGTGATAATGGTGGTATGAACTGCAGAGTCACACTTTGAAAACTGCCCAAGAAACTGTGTGATGTGCAGAGAACATGTGTTTCACTAGCTATCTTCAGTTTTCAACTGTATCTTCAGTTAACACCATGTACTGATGTACCACACGCTGTGGTATGCACTTTCTCTAATCTTCACAACCACCTTGCAGTGTAGCTATCATTATCCCCATATCTAACACAAGTAAACCAAGGCTTCATGACAGTAAATGACTTGCCCAGTGTATAACTCAGGTGCACTGTCCTCCTCTTGCCTACTGCCTGAGTCCATTCAGGCTGCTATAACAAAAATACCTTAGACTGGGTGACTTAAACAACAAATATTTATTTCTCGCAGTTCAGGAGACTGGGAAGTCTGAGATCAAGTTGCTTATAGATTTGTTATGTGGTGAGGGCCTGCTTCCTGGTTCACAGAGAGCTGTCTTCTTGCTGTGTCCTCATATGGTAGAAAAGGGTGAAAGAGCTCTCTGGGGTCTTGTTTATAAGGATATTAAATTTACTCAGGAGGGCTTCACCCTCCCGAACTAATTATCTCCCAAAGGCTCCATACTTCTTAATACTGTCACACTGAGGGCTAAGATTTCAACCTCTGAATTTTGGGGGGAACTACTGAAGGCAATCATCTATCAATCTTACCTTACATACTTGAAGGAGGCATTTTTAATTGAAGAGGGTAGGAGTAGGAGCACATAATAGGGGCAGATAAAAGAGGGAATGATGTGCTGCAGAGAATAGAGCCCATATATAGGAATATGTCCAAGGCATGTGCTCAACATTACAAGATCAAGAAATAAAATGATATGTCATTGGGTAGAAGCTGGGTTTTGAAAGATGATTTGGATGTGTGCTTTCTTTTTTCTTACTCTTATTACTTAATTGTGTGGGCTAGGAAGCAAGTCCAAAAATAACAGCTAAAATTGGGTACTCTTAAAAATCAATTTATGTAACATGAATAAACTTCTGCTGACCAATTCATGTGGTAACATAAAATTTTAACTTTAAAAAAGGACTAGTTTTACAAAAATATTTCACCTTCAATCAAAGTCTGTTTGATGAAAATCACACATTTGCCAACCCAGATGTTATTTATATATTAAAATACACATAAAAGTGCAATGGTAGGTGTTTTAATTTAAATAGGAACATTTTATAACCTATAACAATATGGATAAGAAAGTTCCTTCTCAAGTTTTCCTGGTTCGTTTCCTTTGTAATACTTTGTAAAGTGCTAGTTTACATTTAAAAAAAGCCTAGGATTTCAACCAATACAGTTTAACACTATATGATCTTGGCAAAAATGCTTTCATTACTGACTGAAAAAACACAGAAATAACATGAGGCTAAATGTTAATGGTACAGTAAATTGGCATGCTGTTACACTGTGTGAAATGGCAGCGAAGAATTTATTCATCCCTTTTAGAATGGTTAGTGCTTAAATAAAAGGCCACGCCCCGGTTACCTGATGGGCATTTATTGTGTGGTGGGGGGAAAGAAAAGAAAGTCTGAAACCTATTTGGACTTTATGGAGAGCTAGAAAACTCTTCCCTATTCATGAGAGGATGGGAACTCAGAATGTTAAAGAAGTGCTGGAGACATGGGCATTTTGTCGTCTCCTCTGGAGCCTGCTCTCTCTTACTCCCTACTCTGCTGAGCACCCCACTCTCATGATCCAGCTTCCCTGTCAGTTCCTCCCTCTAGTCTCTGGTTACACACACAGAACCTGCTTCTACTGCCTTCTCTGGAAATCAACATGACCAAGAAAGAGAATGTGACTGAATTCATAGGCATCATCCAACATGGAGCCTTTCTGTTGAACAGAGTTTTCAAATCACATCACCTCACAGGCTGCTGGGCTCTGGTACATCTAGACTATGCAGAGTTGCTTTGGGGATAAGAAAGTGTTGGATCACACAGAAGAAACTGCTTCTGGCCACTTTATTCTAAAGGGAAAACAACCATGTCAAGTTCCTTGCCTTGCCTCTAGTTCAACTATATAAAGAAATGTTAGGAGAGTCAAAAATGAGTAAAGATAGGTCGCTGCCTTCACAGAGCAGACAGTTTCAAATTATTAATAATGGACTTTGAGTGGAATGACATTTAGGTGTCTTCACAGGAGTTTCACATTGTCCTTCTACCTTAGCTAATAGAGTCTTCTTTCCTGAGCCATACAGCATGTTCCCTTCTCAGGGAACTTGAAATTAAGTGTTCAAGTTAAACTTTCTTCTTCTCCTTGAGGTTCACAGGGGGGATGCATTATTTTACAAAGAGATTGCATCAAGTTGACATGTTAAAAAGAAAACATCTTGGTCTCAGATGGCTTATAAAATAAATACTAGAAACCAAAGACTTTTGCAACCAACATAACTCTCTGAAACTAAAAAAGTAAAAACAAATCTCATCTCTAAATTCACTTAAATATCCTTCAAACAAATCAACTAATTTTTGTCATGTTGCTAATTAAATATTCTGAGAATGTTTACCTCTGTCAACAAAATAGACCTCATCAGTATTCACCTCACATCTTAATGATTATTTTACATCCAGTGCCACCACTAAACTGCAAGCTCCTTGAGGCTAGGAGTGGCATCTTTCATCTCTGCAGCACTGGTTCTAGCCAAGAATACATGTTCAATGAATGTTTTTTGATTGAATGAGTGAAGGTCTTTCCTGGATTTAGTTGCTTTTAAAAGTGAATGTCATTTGGGCCGGGCGTGGTGGCTCACGCTTGTAATCCCAGCACTTTGTGGGGCTGAGGTGGGCAGATCACCTGAGGTCAGGAGTTCAAGACCACCCTGGCCAAGACGGCGAAACCCCATCTCTACTAAAAAATACAAAACTTAGCCAGGCGTGGTTGAGGGTGCCTGTAATCCCAGCTACTTGGGAAGCTGAGGCAAGAGAATTGCTTGAATCTGGGAGGTGGAGGTTGCAGTGAGCCGAGATCATGCCATTGTACTCCAGCTGGGCAACAAGAATGAAACTCCATCTCAAAATAAATAAATAAATGTCATTTGAATTCTAAACAGTAATCGACGTGCATTTAGGCTATTAGATTTCAAACAAGTGCTAAACCAAAGATGACCGTCACAGGAACAATCACTGAGGTGTAGAAGGCAGACTGCAAGGAGTAAGCAGAGTTAGTGTGAGGTAGCAGTGAGTGGTGTACAACTTCTTAAAGTTCTGTAATAGAGTAACTAAAACAGAAGTTAAAGGCATAGGAAAAATAAAGGGTACTTTTTGGAGAAAGAGTCAGCCAAAGACAGGAGAGTGATGGATCAAGAGTGAAAAAGAACCATCAGAAATGGCAGTATATTCTCTTTTCACTTGTCTGTCTTTTAAATTTAGAACAGTTGGTTCTTTGATATGGAGAAATGTGAAAGCATTTTGATAGTCAAAAAAAGAAAAAAAAGGCAAAAAAGACCCTCTCAATGTCATTAAAATCAAAGTCTTTAAGGTGGGGCTATTCCTATATGCAGTATAATCACTTATTTTTACAAACAACCTTGAATCTACTATCTCAATGATATAGGGCCAAAAATACATAAAGTATATGAAGTGTAATTGCTTTCAAATAAAAAGCTTTTAGTGCTACTTTCATTTGGAAAAAAGCGAATTATATTCTGAAATATAATATATTAAACTATTTCAGCCGGGCGCGGTGGCTCAAGCCTGTAATCCCAGCACTTTGGGAGGCTGAGACGGGCGGATCACGAGGTCAGGAGATCGAGACCATCCTGGCTCACACGGTGAAACTCCGTCTCTACTAAAAATACAAAAAAAAACTAGCCGGGCGAGGTGGCGGCGCCTGTAGTCCCAGCTACTCCGGAGGCTGAGGCAGGAGAATGGCGTGAACCCGGGAGGCGGAGCTTGCAGTGAGCTGAGATCCGGCCACTGCACTCCAGCCCGGGCGACAGAGCAAGACTCCGTCTCAAAAAAAAATTAAACTATTTCTAACTTAAGCCTCCACCTCAAAACTACAAATTCTGAGATGTAACAAAGTATTGTGAAAGAATAACATAGAAGACATTTAGGGTTCAAATAAAGATGTTTGGGATTGAGCTCCCTTAGTCCCAGTGGTCCTTCCAGAGTTTCCTCTGCTCCAGATTAAAACGTGGAAATTTTAGAGTTAAGTACCTCACAGCCCTCTAGTGGCCACTGCTCACCACTACAATTTAATTTTGATCCATCTTGACTCCAGCAATGTCCCGGCAAATACCCTCTCCCTCCAACCACATGAGCAGGGACAATTGTTACAGCACCTTGCTAAGTGCCATATAAGAGCAGACAATGTCCTAAAGGTGAGAATTCATCAACTTAAAAATTTCCTCCACCCTGGCACACATATTTTGGTAAATCTGAAATTTTTTCAATGCAACAAGGAGCAAATAACAATCAGGGCAGGCCAAATTCAAGACAACTAACTCCAAGGATGCGCTAAGGGACATTACTACAGCAATATTATCTATTATCTCTCCATAGCTTTTATTTTTCAGTTTAACAAACCAAAAAAAAAAAAAAAAGATTTACAAAAAGAAAAAAATTCTTTCAATAGGTGAAAACATCAGAAACAATTCCTAGGCCAGCAGCTACTGATTTACTCATATAACTCACTTTATGGCTTATCTCTTTCAAGACACTTCACTTGGCTCTCTACTTATTTTTCTTCTCTTTTGTTTTAGCCAAAGACATCAGAATACGTGTTCTAGATCATAAGTATTTATTTATTCATTTATTTATTAATTTATTTATTTATTTGAGACAGGGTCTCACTCTATCACCCACGCTGCAGTGCAGTGGTGTGAGCTTGGCTCAGTGCAGCCTCCACATCCCGAGTTCAAGCGATCCTCCCACCTCAGCCTCCCAAGTACCTGGACCTACAGGCATGTGCCACCACACCTAGCTAATTTTTTGTATTTTTGGTGGAGACAGGGTTTTGTCATGTTGCCTAGGCTGATTTCGACCTCCTGAGCTCAGGCGATCCACCTGCCTCAGCCTCCCAAAGTGCTGGGATTACAGGCATGAGCCACCACGCCCAGCCAGAACATGTTTTCTTTGGGGTATAAATTGGGGATGGGAACATTGTTCCTAATTTTATCATTAATGTAATTCTTCGTGTACTCTTTTCCTTTATGCACCTATAATAGACAAAAGTTGTAACTATTGCCTAGAGTAAACATTTTCCCTGCATTTCAAATATCTTTTTTAGTTGACATGCCCTAGTTTATACATCCACTCCCTCTTATATTAGGTATTCGTTTGTAGTGTTTTGCTATTACAAATAGTATATTACTTAACAATTCTAAAAATGTACCTACTTGTGAACATTTTAATTAAGTGAATGCCAAAAAGCTAATCAAGCTTAGGGTATATTATTACAAAGTATTCTGGACAAGAAAACTACTTACATGTCCTAACACACACTTCCATGGCCTAGAATGGATTTAAACTGTAATAAACTTGCCCAAAACCAAGGTCTCATCCAGCTCAGGATGATGAGGCTTGACCAAGCATCCTTTCTGGAAAATATTCTTTAGTCTTTCAAATGACAATCTCTTAAATCAATCAAGTGATGTATTATATGGGATAATCTAACAGTGCTTATCACATATAAACACTTAATAAATGTCAACTACTCATGCCTGTAATCCCAGCACCTTATGGGGCCAACGTGGGTGAATCACAAGGTTAGGAGTTTGAGACTAGTCTGGCCAAATGGTGAAACCCCGTGTCTACTAAAAATACAAAAAATTAGCTGGGAGTAGTGGCGGGCACCTGTAATCCCAGCTACACAGGAGGCTGAGGCAGGATAATCACTTGAACGCGGGAGGCGGAGACTGCAGTGAGCCAAGATCGCACCACTGCACTACAGGCCGGCCGACAGAGTGAGACTCCGTCTCAATCAATCAATCAATCAATCAGTGTCAACTACTGAGATTTTCCATCTTGCATTTCTTCAACATCAGTGGTGAACTAAAAAGGAAACAAGTAGGGAAAGTTTAGCAGCAAAACTGACATCTTGTCCTACCCCATTATGAGTATGTCATATCACAACACACAGTGAGTGGCAAAAATCTAATACTTTGCTACCTATGATGACTCAGAGTCATCTCATCCAGTGCAAGACCAGTAAATCAATTAAACTTTGAGCATTTCCTGAAAGCTACTGCAACCCTAACAAACAATGTTATGCCTGACTGCAATCTCTACAGATATACCATAAAAGCACTATAAGCTTGGTCATGTTGGGAGGAAAACATTTCATCTGTCAACCTAGATCTGAGCAGTCAAGGGCCTGTGAATTAGTGGAAAATACATTAACAGGAGAAAAGTTTATTCTCCATGCCTGAGGGAGCGCTCTATAAGGAGTCACTTCCCAAAGAGCCAGTGGTAAGGGTTTATATACCAGCTGAGGCTTCAGTGAAAAAGTATAAAAGGTTCTGATAAGATTCATTTACACAACTTTATTTTTTAAGGTCACATTTGCAAACATCTGTCACCTCACTGTCTGGAAACTCCCTCACAAGGAGTTTATGATAACAGAACTCTTGGACAGCTCTGCTTTCGGTCAGATAAGGCTTCTTTCCGCAATTGTTTGTCCAAATGTTTTCAGTTTAAAGGAATCTTTATGCCTTTCTGGTGGTGATATGGTTTGGATATTTGTCGCCTCCAAATCTCATGTTGAAATACGATCCCCAAGTTGGAGGTGGGGCCTAGGGGGAAGTGTTTGAGTGAAGGGGCAGATCCCTCATGAATGGTTTGGTGCCATCCCCATGGTGATGAGTGAGTTCTGGCTCTGGTTACTTCACATGAGAGCTGGTTGTTTAAAGAGCCTGGCACCCCCCGACCCTCTCTCCTGCTCCCTCTCTCACCATGTAAGATGCATGCTCCCCCTTCACCTTCAGCTATGATTGTAAGCTCCCTGAAGCCCTCACCAGAAGCTGAGCACATGCTGGTGCCATGCCTATACACTCTGCAGAACTGTGAGACAATTAAGCCTCTTTTCGTTATAAATTTCCCAGCCTCCAGGTATCTTTTCATAGCAATACAAATGAGCTAACACAGGTGGGTATAAATTGGGGATAGGAGGTGGGTTGTTCATTCCTTCATTTCCCCCATTTGAAACTTCACATGAAGTTTCACAAAGATTGGATAATTTCCTGTGTAGAAAAGACTCATATTAGGAGTTGGGAGGTAACAGATCTGCAAAATGAAAGAACATAGATTACAAAAGAGAAGAATCTGAACACATTGGTCCATACTCTGTTGAACCAGTCTCCCAGTTGTGGGAATAGGTCGATTCATCAGTTAATTGGACTATGCCTTATTTACCTAATGTAGAATGTTGACCTTTCTTTTTTTTTTTTTTTTTTGAGACAGAGTCTTGCTCTGTCACCCAGGCTGGAGTGCAGTGGTGCAATCTCTGCTCACTGCAAGCTCCGCCTCCCAGGTTCACACCATTCTCCTGCCTCAGCCTCCCAAGTAGCTGGGACTACAGGTGCCCGCCACCATGTCTGGCCAATTTTTTGTATTTTTAGTACAGACAGGATTTCACCGTGTTAGCCAGGACGGTCTCAATCTCCTGACCTCATGATCTGCCCGCCCCGGCCTCCCAAAGTGCTATGATTGCAGACGTGAGCCACCACGCCCGGCCAACCTTTCTTTTTAAATGATATAGATTAGACACAATTTTTCCTTTCTAATTTATATAGAAGTAGCATTGTTGCCAGTGATTGTACAAGCTCCCTTCTGTTGGGCAGTCAGCATATCTAGGACACAATTTTGGAGTACAACAGAGGCTACACTGCTAACTTGTAAATGGCATGCTTCCCAGTCTGTATAGTGGCACCAGATGCTTGTTCATTACTTTGGAATGCTTAGGATTGTTCTTTCTACATCATACATTGCCAGGCTTTGGAAAAGCCTTTTCATTACTTAGAACTTAGGGTTGCAATACACAAGTGGGTTGTCTATGGTGTTTCATCAGGTTTATCTACATGGCATTAATTTATATATAAAAGAGCCCCAGTTGTAATGTGGCTAGTATTCAAAGTAGGGTATCTGGTAAGGGAAGGCACCAGATATCCAAGTTCACATTTCTCTGACCACTTAGGTAGGAATCTTTTATATATCTTATTGCCACATAAAAATGAGACCAGGCCAGGCACAGTGGCTCACGCCTGTAATCCCAGCACTTTGGGAGGCCGAGGCTGGCGGATCACTTGAGGTCAAAAGTTTGAGACCAGCCTGGCCAACATGGGGAAATCCTGTCTCTACTAAAACTACAAAAATAAGCTGGGCATGGTGATGGGCATCTGTACTCCCAACTACTCAGGAGTCTGAGGCAGGAGAATTGCTTGAACCCAGGAGGTGGAGGCTGCAGTGAGCCAAGAGTAACAGAGAGAGATTCCATCTCAAAAAAAAAAAAAAAAGAGAGAGAGAGAGACCAGTGTTGGTTTAGACAAGGTCACAGTGGAACCTGTGAACAACCAAGTTGGAATTCTGTGTCTTTCACGACCCTTATCATCAATCATGTTGGCATCTGCACATCCTCACTTCCAGTGTGCTTCTGTTAGGCTATGAGGGTAAAACAGGTTGTGAAACACCTGACAGAGAAACCCTTTAATTTAGACTTGGTAACTATAGAAAGTATTTTATTTATTGACCAAGTTAAGGTCCATCCATCCAACTGTAGTCACGGGTGTTGGTCAAGCTAACTAGGGGAACACTTGAGCTATTCCATATCCCACTATTTTTTCCTACAAACCAGTAATATTATCCTGTAATCTGATATTCACTCACATTGAAATACTTAGTTATAATCCAAGTAACAATGACAGTGCAGGGTTGTTTAGTGCCATCTGTGAAGCCAAACCACAGAATTTGCTAGCAATACATTTTTGAAATGTTACCCAGAAAAGGTCCAGTACTCTATTTATTTTCAATGTAGAGAGATTTCCTTCCGATAGTCTTACTTGGGTAAAGCACTGACCTTGAGCTTCCATGGAGGCTTCCCAGTGCCAAATTAATCTACCAGAGCAGGAGACAGAGTGACTTTGTCTTACTGTTTATGGATACCATAGGCTTTTATATATCCACTGTCCAGAACAGGTTCACCAGGTATATTTGCATTGGTAGGAACAAAAACTCTTCTGCGCTATGTAGACGTTCACCTAACCAGTAACCAGACTGACTATTTAAAGTGGCCAGGGTTTGAAAGATTGGAACAAGCAGGTGCTGAGGTAGTGCCAGAATTGTCAAAAAAAAAAAAAAAAAAAAAGTTAAGGTTTGGTTGAGGAAGATCCACTTTGAAAGGGATACCAGTGTAGAGGAACGGCATGGAAAACAGAGAGGTGAATGGTGGGGCAGTATAAGAATACTTGCTTTGTCAGTTAGGACGGCAGCTAAGTCTATTGCATATAAGCCTGGAGGCATGCCTGATGCTAATTAACATGAGAAAAGTACTGTGGGACATATCTGGGTTGACATGAGAAATATGTTATGGGACAAAAAGATTGTCCTAAGATACCCACAACAATCCCTTCGTTTTCACAGTAATATAGGTGAAAAGGATTGTCAAAGTTGGGTAGTCCAAGGGCTGAGGTGTGGACAATGTTTCCAGGGAGGCTGGTGCCTCAGAGTACCAGGTAAAGTGCTCTGTGGTTGTATCTAAGACACCATATAAAGGTTAGATATGGGCAGCAAAATTGGGAATCGATTGGCAATAGCCAGTCGCTCCTAAAAGTTCACGTAATTGTTTATCTTTGACAGATAATGAATAAAATTGATTCAAGGCATTTTAGGACGAGTTTTTGAGTACCCTAAAATATTTTATGGCCTAAGTAGGTAACAATCTTTTGTACCCATTGGCATTTGGACCTGGAAGATTTATAACCTTAGTCAGTCAGTGCCTTCAGGTGAGTAAGGGAGTCCAGAAGAGCACCCTGTTTGCTCTGGTTGCAAAGTAGTAGGTCATCAACATATTGGAAACAAAGAGAACCTTGAGTAATTGTCATAGAGTCTAATTTGACTTTGAGAACTTAGAAAAATATTGAGAGGTATTCACAATATCCTGGAGGTATGCAAGTCCATGTTAACTGTTTCTTTTTAAATTTGAGACTGAGCACAGTGGCTCATGCCTGTAATCCTAGCACCTTGGGAGGCCAAGGCAGGCAGATCACCTGATGTCAGGAGTTCAAGACCAGCCTGGCCAATATGGTGAAACCCCATCTCTACTAAAAACACAAAAATTAGCCAGAAATCACTTGAATCTGGGAGGCGGAGGTTGCAGTGAGCCGAGACTGTGACACTGCACTTCAGCCTGGGTGACAGTGAGACTCTGTCTCAAAAAAAAAACAAAAAAGAAAGAAAAAAAGAAAAACTTTAGCTGAATTAAATTTAAAGGAGTGAGGCCAGGTGTGGTGGCTCACACCTGTAATCTCAGCACTTTGGGAGGCTGAGGTCAGGAGTTCGAGACCAGCCTGGTCAACATGGCGAAACCCTGTCTCTACTAAAAATACAAAAATTAGCTGGGCATTGTGGCACGCACCTGTAATCTCAGCTACTCAGGAGGCTGAGGCAGGAGAATCGCTTGAACCCAAGAGGCAGAGGTTGCAGTGAGCCGAGATTGCACCATTGCACTCCAACCTGGGCAACAAGGGCAAAACTCCATCTCA
>NW_012116266.1:221125-222427 GCF_000951035.1 Colobus angolensis palliatus
CAGTCTGGTTATATCTCCACTTGTTACAGTTCACAATGTACAGAAAAACCTTTAGGTTGAACTTAAAATATGTAAGAAAGCAGCTTTAGGCTAAACTTTATTTAACAAGAGGAAGTGTGAATCAAGGTACAATGGTATCAAGAAGAAAGCTGAGCAGAAGTCAACTATTACAAACCAGGCTGCACCAGCAGGGATTGAGGTAAGGATGATGGCTGGCCTAAGAACTATGGGATGGTGAGGAATGATGAAGGAGTTTATGGCTATTAGATCTTGTACAAATTGAAAAATATGATTACCTCCTGAATCAAATTTCCCTTCTTTCTTTACTAGCAAGCCAAGGGTATTGCAAGGTGAGAAGGTAAAAATAAGGATACCCCATTATAAAAGAGGGGCCCATTATAGGTTCAATTCCTAATTCTGCATCTCCAGATAGGAGGTACTGAGCTACAGATAAGAAATGATTATAAGGGAAGACTATGAACTATACCAACAAACGGGATGACCTATAAGAAATGGATAAATTTCTAGAAACACCAAACCTGCCAAGACTGAATCATGAAGAAATAGAAAATATAAACAGACCAATAACTAGTAAGGAAATTGAGTTGGTAATTAAAAACTTCCCAACAAAGAAAAGCCCAGGACTAGAACATTAAAAGACACAGACTGGCAAATTGGATAAACAGTCAAAACCCATCAGTGTGCTGTATTCAGGAGACCCATCTAACGTGCAGAGACACACATAAGCTCAAAATAAAGGGATGGAGGAAGATCTACTAAGCAAATAGAAAAGAAAAAAAGGCAGCTGTTGTAATCCTAGTCTCTGATAAAACAGACTTTAAACCAACAAAGATCAAAAGAGACAAAGAAGACCATTACATAATGGTAAAGGGATCAATTCAACAAGAAGAGCTAACTATCCTAAATATATATGCACCCAATACAGGAGCATCCAGATTCAAAAAGCAAGTCCTTAGAGACTTACAAAGAGACTTAGACTCCCACACAATAATAATGGGAGACTTTAACACCCCACTGTCAACATTAGACAGAACAATGAGACAGAAAGTTAACAAGGATATTCAGGAATTGAACTCAGTTCTGCACCAAGCAGGCCTAATAGACATCTACAGAACTCTCCATCCCAAATCAACAGAATATACATTCTTCTCAGCACCACATAGCACTTATTCCAAAATTGACCACATAGTTGGAAGTAAAGCACTCCTCAGCAAATGCAAAAGAACAGAAATTATAACAAAC
Source organism: Colobus angolensis palliatus (assembly GCF_000951035.1). Lineage (NCBI taxonomy): Eukaryota > Metazoa > Chordata > Mammalia > Primates > Cercopithecidae > Colobus > Colobus angolensis. The sequence continues at coordinate 222,389 of NW_012116266.1, forward strand.
TGTCTCTCAGACCACAGTGCAATCAAACTAGAACTCAGG
>NW_012116266.1:225322-317977 GCF_000951035.1 Colobus angolensis palliatus
AACCCAAATGTCCATCAGTGACAGACTGGATTAAGAAAATGTGGCACATATACACCATGGAATACTATGCAGCCATAAAAAGGATGGGTTCATGTCCTTTGTAGGGACATGGATGCAGCTGAAAACCATCATTCTCAGCAAACTATTGCAAGAACAGAAAACCAAATACCGCATGCTCTCATTCATAGGTGGGAATTGAAAAATGAGATCACTTGGACACAGGAAGGGGAACATCACATACCAGGGCCTGTCGTGGGGTGGGGAGGCTGGGGGAGAGACAGCATTAGGAGATATACCTAATGTAAATGATGAGTTAATGGGTGCAGCACACCAACATGGCACATGTATACATATGTAACAAACCTGCTGTTGTGCACATGTACCCTAGAACTTAAAGTATAACAGAAAATTAAAAAAAAAAAAAGCTTTTGTTCATCAAAGGACACAATAGTGAAAAGGCAACCTACAGAATAAGGGAAAATATTTGTAAATCATATATCTGATAAGACAATAGCATGCATAATATATAAAGAACTCCTACAATGCAACAATAAAACAATCAAATTACTCTATTTTTAAAAATGGACAAAGCAACAAAAACAAAAATTGACAAGTAGTACCTAACTAAACTAAAGAGCAAAAGAAACTATCAACAGAGTAAACAACCTATGGAATGGTAGAAAATATTCACAAACTATGCATCTGACAAAGGTCTAATATCCAGAATCTACATGAAACTTAACAAGCAAAAAACAAACAAGCCCATTAAAAAGTGGGCAAAGGACGTGAGCAGACACTTCTCAAAAGAAGACACATGCAGCCAACAAGCATTTGAAAAAATGCTCTACATCACTAATCATCAGAGAAATGCAAGTCAAAACCACAGAGAGATATGATCTCATATGAGTCAAAATGGCTATCATTAAAAAGTCAAAAAATAACAGATGTTAGTGAGGTTGTGGAGAAAATGGAACACTTAGACATTGCTGATGGGAATGTAAGTTAGTTCAGCCACTGGGGAAAGAGGTTTAGAATTTCTTAAAGAACTTAAAAGTGAATTATCATTCGACCCAGCAACTCCATTACTGGGTATATACCCAAAGAAATGTAAATTGTTCTGCCACAAAGAAACATGCACACATATGTTCATCATAGCAATATTCACAATATCAAAGACATGGAATCAACCTAGATGCCCATCAGCAGTGGACTGGATAAAGAAAATGTGGTACATATACACCACAGAATACTATGCAGCAATAAAGAAGAACAAAATCGTGTCCTTTGCAGCAACATAGATGCTGCTAGAGGCCATCATTCTAAGCAAGTTAATGCGAGAACAGAAAACCAAATATCACATTTTCTCACTTATAAGTGGGAGCTAAACATTGAGTACACACGGACACGAAGAAGGGAACAATAAACACTGGGGCCTACTTCAGAGTGGAGGGTGGGAGAAGGGGGAGGGTCAAAAAACTACCTATCAGGTACTATGCTCATTTACCTAGGCGACAAAATAATCTGTACAACAAACCCCCATGACACACAATTTATCCACGTAACAAACCTGCACATGTACCCCCAAACCTAAAATAAAAGTTGTAAGGAAAAACAATAGGCAAAAGACTTGAATAGACATTTTTTCCAAAGATGATATATAAATGACCAACAAGCATATGGAAGGATGCTCAACACCACCAATCATCAGAGATGTACAAATCAGAACCACAGCGAAATGTCACCTCACACCAATTAGGACACCCATTAAACACACACAAACATACAAACAAGTGTTGGTAAGGATGTAGAGAAATTGAAACCCTGTGCACTCTTGGTGAGATTATAAAATGATGCAACCACTATGGAAAACAATATGGAATTTCCTCAAAATATTAAAAGTAGAACCACCAAATCATCCAGCAATCCACTTCTCGGTATTTACCCAAAATAACTCAAAGCAGAGTCTCAAAGAAGTATTTGCATACCCATGGTTACAGCAGCATTACTCATGATAGCCAAAAGGTGGAAGCAACCTGTGTCAGAATTCTCCAAAGAAACAGGCATATATATGATACCTATGCATCTATGATATAGATATATCTATATAGATATGAGACATCTATATATAGATTAGATATATAGAGATGAAATAGATACATAGATGCCATATGTGAGACATCTATATAGAGAGACATTGATATCATATATATGAGACATCTATTTATCTATGGGATTGATATATAGATATCATATCTATATGAAATAGATACATAGAGGAAATTTATTATGGGGATTAGCTCACATGATTATGGAGGTCAAGAAGTCCCACAATATGCCATATGGAAGCTAGAGAACTAGGAAAGTTCATGCTGTAATTCAGTTCAAGTCCAAAGGCCCGAGAATCAGGGAAACATACAGTGAAACCGCAGTCTGAGTCCGAAAGCCTAAGAACCAGGGAAACCACTGTATAATTTCTGGGGTCTGAAGGCCTGAGAACCAGAAGTTCTGATGTCTGATGGCAGAAGATGGATGTCCCAGCTCAAGGGCACGGGGGTGATGGGGAGAGAATTGGTCCTTTCTCCACCTTTTTGTTTTGTTCTGACCCATCCACATTGATGAGGGCAGATCTTTATTCAGCCTGCCAATTCAAATGCTAGTCTCTTCTGGAAATAATGTTTCACCAGCTATCTGGGCAGCCCTTTGCCCAGTCAAGTTGACACATAATTAAACATCACACAACCCAAACATTTGAAGAAAAATGAATGGATAAACAAAATGTGGTATATACATACAAAGGAATAGTCTTCATCCTTTAAAAAAAAAAAAAAAAAAAAAGGAAATCCTGATGCGCTACAACTTGAATGAACCTTAAGAAATTATGCTAAGTGATGTAACCAGGCAAGAAAAAACAAATACTTATGAACCCATTTATATGAGGTAATGTAAGTAGTTAAATTCATAGAAACAGAAACAGTAGTTACCTGGAGCTTGGGAGTAGGGGCAAAGAGGAGTTACTTAGTTTTGCAAGATGAAAAAGTTGTGGAGATCTGTTTCACAACAACAGTTACACTTAACACTATCGGATTTTACAATTAAATAATGGCTAAGATGGTAAAATTGCATTATGCATTTTTTACTTCAAAAATCCAGAGCACTGGTTGGGTACGTCCTGCCCAGAGTCTGCAGCTGGAGTACTCTGAAAAGGAGAGCAACTACAACCTCCCACAGCTGACTGCAGGAACCCATCGCTGCCAAGCCTGGAGCAAGGGCCGCACCCAGATGGCCACCATCTATCTGCCTCAATAACCATGAAGTGCACAGCTGTAAGAGTGGGGCCAAGTGGGCCAAGTGGGCCAAGGTGCCCGAGCTCAAGGAGCACAACGGGCAGGTAACAGGCATCAACTGGGCCTCCAAGGGTAACCTCATCATGATCTGTGGCACATGCCACAAGGCCTCTGTGTGGACGCTGACGGACTGGGCGGGTAAGCCCACACCCACTGCCTGCTGTGTGTATTGGGCCCACAGGACAAGTTTGCTGTGGGCGGCAATTGTGTGTTATTGCCATCTGTTATTTCCAGCGGGAGAATAACTGGTGGGTGTGCAAGTACATCAAGAAGCCCATTGGCTCCACCGTCCTCAGCCTGGACTGGCATCCCAGCAACGTGCTCCTGGCTGATGCCTCCCCCGTCCTCAGCCTGGACTGGCATCCCAGCAACGTGCTCCTGGCTGATGCCTCCCGTGACGTCAAGCACAGGATCCTCGGTATACATCAAGTGCCTGGAGGAGCGGCGGGCACCTCCACCATGGGACTCCAACATACCCTTTGGGGTGCTGATGTCTGAGGCCAGCGGTAGATGCGGCTGGGTGCTCAGGTTGGCTTCTCAGTCAGCGGGTGCCACACGGCCTGGGTCAGCCACGACAGTACTGCGTGCCTGGCTGATGCCAACAAGAGGAGGGCCTTGCAACCCCGGGCCCCAGCTTCATCACAGAAGGCAGCCTGGTGACAGCAGGCCACAACTGCTTCCAGGTGCTGTTTTACCCTGGCACCTGGTGGGTGGCTGGATGGACGAGGCCAGGTTGCCACCCGCCAGACTCCAGAGCCTCAAGCAAGCGGGAGGGCGGCAGGGCCCTGGGAGCGGCCTTGGCCGCACAAGCACAGTCTCAGACAGGTCTGGCCCAGAACCGTGGTCCTGCACCCCAGGCATGCCCAGCGCCTGAGCGAGGACCTCAGGACTAAGTGACCTGCGAGGAGCACTCTGCCCTCATCCCAGCTGCCAGGGAAGGGGCCCCGAGGGGCTCGGGGAGGCCGCGGCTCCGGGTGTGACACGAAAGTTCCTAGGGACCAGTAGGAGACCCCGTGGGGGCTGCTTCCGAGGAAGGCGGGAGGACAAGTGGGGAGCTCTTCTTACCTGTTCAAGGAACCTGTGCCTTCTTCTTGAAGAAATGCTTTCGTTTACCATAGAAAAAGAAGAGAAAAGAAAAAGCACTAAGCTGGTGACAAACTGCTTCGAAGCATAAAAAGGTCATTTTCAAGGGAAAAATCATTTTTAAAAATTCTCCATTTTTAACAATATTAACCCAGGAATTTTATCAGATAATTTCTCTCCAAGAAACCTGTGGGTGGATGGGGAATGGAGAGCGGGCTGCCTCCCGAGCCACATCCGCTCCTCCCGCCCAGCACGCGAACATGGAGGCAGCGACTGGACGCCCCGCAGATCTGCCACCTACCGGTCTCTCTGCACAGCTGGCCACCAGCCCAGCCACCTCTCAGGGCACGCTCTACCCAGTCACCCTCGCCTTCCCCTGCATGAACCCAGGCAGGGGGTGGGCCTCCCAGCTTCGTGCCCACAGGTGTGAGTTCCCGTGAGAGGGAAGCCTCCCCTCACGTAGGGGACCTGTGGTCCCCTGGAGCACGGAGGCACTGGCAGAGGAGACCCCTGCCCACCCACAAGCTCAGCCAATCGCAAATGGAAGAGGGCGGGACTTCTTCCTTTAGTGCCCTATCGAAGAAAGAAGGGCAATGCTGCTTGCCCATTATTGGCTGAAATGAACTGTGGGTTTACCTAAGTTACAGATTCTCCAGTGGTTAACCAGGAAGAGAATGAACAGAACAGAAAGCGACACTGCCAGGCCAGATGAACCAGAATAGTCTGGAGGCAGGGAGCCTAAGGCCGATTCACACTGGCTCTCTATAACTAAATCAAAAGGAAATCCCCAGCTTTCCACACCGAAGTAACAAAAGGACTGGAACACTCCCTTTGCAAGCACCCTCCTCCTTTTTCTGCATGGCAGACTGAAAAGTTAAAGTATCTCTGATTGGTTGCTTTCTGCAACCAGACATTGGCATAGGAGTGTAACTTTGTACCTTCACTTCAGCCTGATTGGTTGCTTTCCACAACCAATCAGATGCTTGCATAGGCTGTAACCTTTGTAACTTGAGCCTCTGATTGGTTGTTTTCCATAACCAGACGCTTGCATAGGGTTTAACCTTTGTAAGTTCACTTCAGCCTCATGGGTTGCTTTCTGCAACCCATCAGCCTGATTGCAGGCCACTAATTCATTCACACAGGGTGTACACCAAGTAACCAATGGGAAATCCCTAGAAGGTATTTAAACCCCAGAAAGTTCTGTAACGGGAGCTCTTGTGCCCCAGTGCTCCAACCCTGTGGAATGTACTTTTGTTTTCAATAAAACTGCTTTTGTTGCTTCATTCTTTCCTTGCTTTGTGTGTTTTGTCCAATTCTTTGTTCAAAACGCCAAGAACCTGGACACCCTCCATCAGTAACACAGAGACTAGGCTTGCACGACAAACTCCATTTCCTTTTGTTGTCAATTTCTTCAAGCAGATTCAAAACTAAGTTGAGTAAGTAGATTCTCAGTTTGTTAAGATTTCTTTATTTACATTACAAGTCTCCAAAAGTTCAAGGCAGTTATCTTTTAAATAACATATCAATCATATAAAATAGCTAGAACCAAAGTAGAGAAATATATACAATATAATACATTAAGTACTTTCAATATAGTGGCATTTTTCATATTAAATTAAAAGAGGCTACTATGATTTACAATGTCATTTCTCTAGTTTAAAATTCAACATGTCAAAAGACAATGTACATTTTTTACAAAACTGACACAGCAGTATTAAAACTGCTAATGATTGTAGTTTTTATTTTTTCTATAATACACTGCACCTGTGTTACAAAAACAAACAAACAAAAAACAAAAAGGGATTGCACTAGATGGTTTAAATACTGCATAAGTCAGTATATTAATACTTGAGGAATAATGAATGGCTTGATCCGTTTTATGATCAGGCTCATTCACAACACTTTTCACTCTTCAAGCTCAGCAAACTCCTACAGGTAATTACTTCCCTTGGCAGTTTTACACAGGGTCAACTGCAAATGGGTAAAATGTCATGAAGCTGATGACCACAAAGCCATCACAAAAGCTGATGTCAATATAACCCTAGTATTTACAATACCTAATAAGAGCCAAAGCTAGAAAACCACTCACTGCTAAATCATGGAAAAAATTATAGTTTGTAAGAAATTTTGAATATAAAGTATTCAATAGACTACAAAAGAGCTTGCAACAGCTTGTTCCCATTATTTTTCTTATGTCAGAATTAGAAAAAAGTAAATCCTTCCTATTTTTTAATAAGTTTTGATGGCATCAAAAAGCTTCACATTTATAAATAAGATTTTTGTACAAAGCAACATGTTACTAACATAGTTTTCTCTTGCTACTATCAATTATTCTTGGGACTCATATTGTATGTTAAGGAAGGAAGTATTAAGATTTCTTCCTCATTCCTAAATTTTCAGAATTAATATACTCTAGGCCTTGAAGGAGAGGAAAACAGCCATTTAATACTTAACACTGAGTAGTACAGTATTTGAAATATCTCATATCTATGATAGTGGCCTAAACAAGAGCAGCAAGGGACCAGACATACAGTTCTACCACTCAACAGAAAGTTAAATTTTACATTTCCCCTTCATTAATACTGTCCAATTTTAAAAGGAGAGATTACCTTTGCAAGGCAGCAACTACTGTTTCAGAATGTATTATATTGAAAATTTTTGCCACAAAGTTACCTACTAGACAAAAGTACTTTAAAACATAGTTGTTCAAGCCATGGGCAAGGAAAACAAAATCAACAGGACACATTATTGTCAGAAGCCATTCCTATTGAGCATTCCTGCTATGCACATAGAATTGAAACTAAAAACAAAGAAACAACCTGATTGCACCTAGTAGGAGACACCTTATACTTCAAGCGTTCATGACTACAGGAAATGGACAGGATAAATAACACTCAGTATCCTCACAGACAAAATGAACAGAGACAAGACAGTGTTGGCATTTTAAATCAGATACAAAATCCATTGTTCCTGGACACAAAATAAGTGAATAATGTTCCACATTTATTTTTTTACTTCTGTACAGCTCCTTTACTAGTCTTTGATTTCAAAACTAAAATCCTCAGTGTTTTGTGTATCTTTAAAAGGCACATACACATTTTTAAAAGGAGTCAAGCGGAACTTAAGCATCACATTAGTCGTAAGTCCTTGGTCAACTTGCTTCCAGTTCAAAACAAACCACATTTTTAATAAGCACCAAATACCAACCTACTGCCTTCATTCTCTAAAGCAAATTTTCTATAATGTTCCTACTCAAGTATTCATCATACTGTGTAACTGAACTTGTCCAGATTTCTTATTATGTGAAGGCTAATGTACTATTATTATAGGCAGTCCAAAAACAGTGAAATCCTTACAACTTTGTAAATCCCCAAATTATCCTTGTTACAAAAAGAAGTCAAGAGGAAATATTCTGGGGTTACAGTATTTCCTCAAAGATAGTTTACTACTTCTGATCACTTTTTAAACAAAAATGCTATTAAACAAGAAGTTCCTTACTAAGAACAACTTTCTTTTTTTTTGTTTTGTTTTGTTTCATTTTGTTTTTTTGAGACAGAGTCTTGCTCTGTTGCCCAGGCTAGAATGCAATGGTATAATCCCAGCTCACCACAACCTCTGCCTCCCAGGTTCAAACAATTCTCCTGCCTCAGCCACCCAAGTAGTTGGGGTTCCAGGTATATGCCACCATGCCTGGCTAATTTTTTGTCTTTTTAGTAGAAACAGGTTTTCGTCATGTTGGCCAGGCTGGTCTTGAACTCCTGACCTCAGGTGATCTGCCCGCCTCGGCCTCCCCAAGTGCTAGGATTATAGGCATGAGCCATCGCACCCGGCCTATTTCTTAACACTTCTTAGCAGTCAGAACTAGCCATTATGTAGAAAGGTGGAAAGGGGATGTCCAAGTGCAAATTTTTTTATTTTATAGATGCCACTAATAAATTGCTGGTTATATTGAAAAGACACTTTGCCTCTGAAAAAAACAAGTGTTTCCCTCTCACTCAGTTTCTTGGATTGGGCCTAATTTATTTTATATTTTAAAAATCCTTCATTAATAATTACTTCATTAGGGTTTAGTAACTACAGACTCATTTACTAATGATTTACTATGATACCCTGAAAATAGAGAAAAAACCCTAGAATATGAGCATATGCAAGTAAATGCAGTTTAATATATCAATTGCACAAAAGTTTTAAACAAGTTGTAAAAATATCGCAAAAAGAAGGCTTAAAGTTAATGGCTGTAGCCTCCTGTCATCTACAGAGAAAACAAAATTTTAAAAACATCAAACATACTCAAAAACAGGCAAGCTGGAAAGATAAAGAACATGACAGGATTCTCAGTTTAAGTCAAATTCCTCAATAAAACAATAAATGCCCACGTGTTTAACTGGCCATTAATGGAATAAATCAGAATTTTTGTGAAGGTTTCAGAAATTCTAATAAGTAACATTAAATTATTACAGAAAAACACAAAACAAATTCAGCAGCTCTACAAATGCTTTCTAAGCAGAGAAGGTGTTAAATGTGATGCCAGGATAGTCAATTTATGAGACATTGTTTTCTTCTTAAAACAATAAACTAGCAAATTTAACCCATTTTTTTACCCTATCTACTCATCTCCAACTTTAGCCCTTTGAAACATGTCTGTATTTTAGCTTAAGAAAATTTTCAAGCCACTTCCCAACCTATAGACAGCTAATCCACAGGTATCAAAAACCAAAGTGCAAATTCATGGAGTTTTTACCATTCCATTATGGACAGTCTAAAGAGCCACAGAACTGAAAAGCCTTTGTATACAGTGGTGAACACAATGAAGAAATAAAACATGTAGCTTATTTTTGGTCCTTTGTTCCTGTCCCCTTTTCCTTCACAGTCCATTTCAAAATATGTGCTTGATTTCAGCAATTCACACCCAAGCCTGTCCAGTGGTCTGGTACCATTAGGAAATACTTGTCCATTGCCTCACAAAACCTAGTCCTGTACAACTCCGGAGACACCACTGTTGGCATTTTACCTAAGATTATGAAAGAGAAAAGGGGGGGAAAGCTGTTAAATGATTGATTGGGCAACTGAAGTCAACTAACCATGTTCTTTCATATAAACTGCCTTAAAGATACACATGCAGAAGCAGTCTAAGTGAGCAGGAAAGGTTATCTGCTATGCCACATGTCATGGGACAAGGTCTTACCTGGTAGGAGTTTCTGTTTAAAAAGAGTAGCTCCTGTCTAGAGATGAGAGATGTCTAAAAGCACAAATGAGGCTAACAGTGCTTAGAGAACTTGGAAGTCTCAAGTGTTAATTAAAGACAATCTCTTATTCAGAACATCTGGCTTTTTAAGAAATCTTTTTGAGAACCTCTGACATTTTAACTCAAATTTACACCCAGTATTTCCCCACCTATACAATTCTCATTATGGTTTGGTCACTTTAGAAATGACAATGAAATCAATGATAATCACTTATTTTTTACAACTAAAAAAAAGAATCAGTATCCACTTTTAAAATTTTAACTGATAAGAAATACATGTGAACAATTTAAACAGAATAAAAATTCTGCTCACCTTGTCCGCCTAAAATTCCTGTTGATTTCACAACCATCTCAAGCTTTTTGTCCCATGTAAATGTTCGAATATAATCTGGGGGTAGAAGGAGTGAAATTAGCAATAAAGCTATGTTAATAAATATAATCAAATGACAATAGCAATGACTATTACTACTACTTCTATGACAGTTAACTTTTACTGAGTGCTAACAATGTGCCAAGTGCTGTTCTCAGGGTTTTCTCCACACTAACTTGTTTAATCCTCACAACAATCACAAAGGGCCTCATTTATAAGTGACTTTTTGAATTCACATATTTTTGGTAAAGATAATGAAAATGAGGAAACTGAGTAGAAGAGACTAGAATAAAAAACTGTTATTTGTGAAATTTCAAATGAAAGTCTGTGAAAATATTCAATAAGCTATTATTAGACCAAGTTCAACAGAATCTTTAAAATTTGACTCTGACTTCAATCATGAAATATAAGTAGGATACTCATTGACTTACCTATAATTCCAACTACTAGCTCATTGCTAGTATCATCTCGCCCAACCAGCAAAGAATAATCTATAATGAGGTGGCTAGAAAGGAAATGGGAGTCACTATGGATCGAGGTTCTCAGCACAGCTTTGGAATGAGAACGAATGTATAAAGGGTTGTCTCGAACCATCTTTAGGAGATTTTCATCTAGCAGGACCACATCACAACTCTCTTTTCCAGTGTCGGTTTTTACATTCCGATTCCTAAGAGAGCCCTTCAAATCAAAAACCTAGCAGAAAGAAAATGCTTTGTCACTTATGTATGGGTTGCCACAAACGATTAGTTAATGTAAGTAAATCAAAAAGGCAGAAAGACTCCTTATAGTCAATACCATTACATACACTCCAAAGTTTAACTGAAAATTGAATCATAAGTTTTTAAATGCATGGTGATATCATTGTACAGTACATAAAATACACAGTAATATAATTCTATCATTTAAAATTAACACCTAGGTACTCAATTACTGAAACATTTCCGAAATACACTGGCCAATTTAATCAACTTTAAGATACATTAACAGGTAACTCCAGAAATATATCATTGGATCACAAAACCGTGTTTAAAAGAAAGAGAGAGAGAGAGAGAGACAGAGAGAGATGCAAATAGTCTTAAGAAACAAAGTTTTGATACCAAACTCTGGACACTTACTTACAGCAATGTAGAAGAGCATAACGTAGGAATATCTGGGTGGTAGGAAAAGCAATGCACTCAAAGGACAGGGGACTTGAGTACCAGGACCAGTACAACCTGTAGTATATTCTACAGACCAATGCTGGTCAGTTGCTCCTGGCTCACTACGACATTAGGGAACTAGTGCCAGAATATAAATCAATTACATTATTAAGTATATTGTTTAGTTCAGCTGACATTTTTCTCATAGAAGGTGTTCTCAATGAAGAAAGCAGTGCACTGAATTACATTCCAGCACACACGTTCTTTATCTCATCACAGACTAGAAACAGTTCAAGGACTAGCTCTTTGAAGAGTACTGTTTTAGAAATTAGACTAACCTGAGTCTAGGAATAACTGAGTGATTTTGATTAAGTACTTAATTTCTGTAGGCGTCAGCTTCTTAATCTTTAAAAAAGATGTGGGAAGTAGATCTGCCTTCTTATTCTACCAATTCTGTGATTCTAGAATATTGGACATGCTGTATTTTAAGACCGCCCCACAAGAATAATTCCTCTTTGTTCTTTCTCCAAGGCTGAGCAAGTCAAAAGTTAAATATGGGCTAGTAACCAAAGTTAAATATTTACTATAAAATAGGATATTACTCTCTGATTCACTGTATTTAAGAACCAAAGGTACAAAAGGTTCCAGTAGCTAAATGCTTCACAGAGTCCAATACCCTTACCTGTGCCATCTTTCTCCCATAGAAAAGATTTTCCATGACAAGGAGATCTAACTTCTTCTCAGTGTTGTTCTGAGAGTTCTTATAACCAATTCTGTAAACTCCAAGAATTTTGGCCAATGCCGTGGGCCTCTAATCAAGAGAAGGTCAAAATAAATTCTTATCAAAAAGGGTTATTTATAATTTAATACCAATGTAAGGATTATCCAAGTAATAACTGAACATAATTTTCTATTAATATGACCAAAGGACTTTGAAAAAAACTCAAACTCTTGAATCTCAGAAGTGAGTATACCAGCAATGCCAATAAAAATATTAGATCCTTAACATTCTCCCAAGGAATAATCTTTCAGTTGATCAAGTTCAAAAACTTCATTATGACATGTAATTTCCCCCAATACTATGCAATAAACCAAGATAACTTCAAAAAAAAACCCAAAACTATGTAACTCTTTCATGATTCTAAGATTACAGTGGGGTTGGGGTGGGGGACACTGGTGGCTGCTCAATGACAAGTGAGCAAACCTGGGCCACTGGCTGCCACTCTTTCTAGCTAAAGGAAGTATCCCCTTGTTTCTCAATACACGTTTCAAATTTCAGTCTCAGCAAAATTACCAACTACTGAATGTGCACCTAATTTCATCCAGTCTTAATGTCTTAAGTGATTTTTTATATAAATTAATTAAAGGCAACTTGCTCAAGATCATTTGGTTCCTCACTAACAAACACAGGAAATACAGAGTTTAAGATCTCTGAGTCCTATAGTACCTCAATAGCATAACAGAGATCAATTCATGTCCTGCATATATCTTACCACAGAGAAAACTGCCATTAGGACTGTTACAGTTTGGATGTTTGCCCCTGCAAATCTCATGTTGAAATGTTATCTGCAATGTTGGAGGTGCGGCCTGGTGAGAGGTATTTGGGTCATGGGAGTGGAACCCTCATGAATGGCTTGGTGTCCTCCTTGCAATAATAAGTTCTTGCTCTGAGTTCACGCAAGATCTGGTTAGTTAAAAGAATGCAGCACTTCCCCCCACCCCCAACCCCACTCTCTTGCTCCATCTCTCACCATGTGACATGCTGGCTCCCCTTGCCCTCCACCATGACTGTAAGCTTCCCGAGGCCCTCACCAGAAACAGACGCTACCAGAATTATGCTTTGTATACACAGCTTGCAGAACCATGAGCCAAATAAACATCTTTTCTTTACAAATTACCCTGCCTCAGTTATTTCTTTATAGCAACACAAGAACCGACTAACAGAAAGACTCAGGATGTGAAAAAAAGCCACCAAACTTTGATTACAGACCATGGTTTTAGATTTCTACCTTTTGCTGAACAGCATTTGTAATATAATTGAAGTAATGTGGTGCAAAGTCGAGGAAAGACTGGACTTCCAGACGAGGCATTTGCTTCAAAATAAATCTATCATCTAAAAGGCAGAAATTTCATGTGTTTACTCAATCACGATACATACTGTAATCTATAATACATCATTCCAAAGATCCTAAATGATTGGGTTGTTTTATGATTTTAAGGGAAATTTTCTAATGTCAGTGAAAATTCTGATCAGAACACAATTCTCAATGAACTGAAGGGATCCTGTGGATTTATGTAGTCAAAGACCCTCTACTTTTGTCAATAACACATCTAAGTTCAGTTCTAGAAGATCTACTTTTTAAAACTACCAAACAAAACTTTATAAACACCTCTGTTAAACCTAGCAGGTCATAGTTATGAAAGTTCTTATTAAGCAATATCCTTCCTGCTGCATTTTCTGAGGGAAAGAGATGGAGACTACTGAACCAATCAATAAACAATGAGAAAGGCTCACCTTCAGTTGCATAGAAGGCAGCTCCTGATTTGCCTCCCCGGGCCTGCCAGGGGGATGAGTGGGAGAGGGAACGAATGAAATCTTCCTCACTGCTGTCCAGAATCACTTCACGCATCTTATGAAACTCTCCCGCATAGTAGAGCCGACAGTAAAACTTGGCATTAGCATCGGAAAATTCTATAAACAACAGAAGTTTTTTAAAAAAGCTTTACGACTCAGAAAATATCTTTCCTCCTCCACTCCCTCATCCCCTGCCCTGGCCAAATACAACCATTTAAGTTTCTCCATGATGGCATTTTGCATGTTAGACCGAAATCCCTATTTATCACAATTTTGTTAAAGTGATCTTCAGGGGGAATTAAAGAACATCATATGACCATCCTTACATATTTTCCAAAAAAAGAGAAAAAAATGAAAATCACACACAAAAAATATGACTGAGTTCTAATTTTACCCTTGTTACCTACCACATTAACATCATTGTACTTTTATAGCAATGCTTAATAAACATCTTAAAATGTAATGTACATATTATTCTGGATAATACATTTCTGGCACCCATATACACAATTCTAAATCCAATTGTCAAAACTCTGTGGCTCTAGATTACATAAGTAAATGTTTAACTATCAGAAATGAAAGCATAATTTACAAATAAATTATGCTTTTGATAAAATTTCTTTATATATTAAATGTATACTTTATAAACTATGGATTAAATATACCTCACATCAGCACACAGACTTAATATTCATTTCAAGAACTGGGACATTTATTCAGTATGAAGCTAGAATTCTCAAATAATAGAGCTGGCTCAACTGTAGTCCCTCTCCCCGAACCAATGATATAATATCGCATACTTACGAAGTTCCACATGAGGATTTACGAGTTGTTTCTTTTGTGTATCTCCTCCATCTACTTCATCTAAAAGGTTTAATATCATTAGTAAAGCCAAGGTTTTGAGTAATTATCAGTTCATTTTGTCCTTTCCTTTTTCCTTGATGTAACAAAAAAACTTAGCAAATTAAAAGCAAAAATATCCTACTCAAGTCACTATCAAGCAAGCATAAGATATACAATAAAACTGTCTAAATGATTACAATAAAAATGTTAAGTTTTTTTGGAATTTCAGTTTTTAAATTAGAGAAATAGCGAATTTACGTTGAATACTTTCTCTTACAACTGAATGATTCCTACAATGGCAATATAGTAACTCAGTTCTTATACCAAGAAATTCCATGGCTTCTGTATTATGACTATTTTCCCCATGTGTGTAGAATAATGTTTCCCCAATCGTTTGCATTGCTTTATCATGTACTAAGCTATATAAAATATATATAAAATATTATTTTATAAAATATAATTTTAAAACAAAATTATATACCAGTTATATAATATATAACTTTATTATTAGCATATAACATATATAATTATACAACATAATTAACATATAATACAATTATATATTAATATACTTAAAATATATTTTTATACATAAAATATACTAGAATCTATGTCAGAGCTTTTTTTAATATGTGACTGACTTGCATTGCAAGCCTACTACTTTCTGTTTAATTATTAGAGATTTGAAATACATCTTAATATCTAGAAGAACAAATAGTCCCCTAAGTTTCACATTTCAAAATAATTTTTGAAGCATCTAGGCCTTCCAAGGATGCCATTATAAACAGCTACAGTCCAATAGCAAGCAGCCTATAGAATACAAAACAGGTATCTTAATTACTAGTCAAGTTTATTATAGCAGTTGTTTTTTTTGTCTGTCTGTTTTTTTGAGATAGAGTCTTGCTGTCACCCAGGCTGGAGTGCAATGGCGCAATCTCCGCTCACTGCAACCTACACCTCCTGGGTTCACGTGATTCTCGTGCCTCAGCCCCCCAAGTAGTTGAGATTACAGGCATGCGCCACCAGGCCTGGCTAATTTTTTTGTTTTCAGTAGAGATGGGGTTTCTTTATGTTGGCCAGGCTCATCTCCAACTCCTGGTCTCAAGTGATCCACCTGCCTCAGCCTCCCAAAGTGCTGGGATTACCATACTGGGCCCAGCAGTTGCTATTTTTAAACCACTAATTCATAGGACACTAAACTATTTCTGTATAGAGACAGAGTAAATATTTCACTCTGAAAAAGTTCCAACTACTCAACTTGCCAATATAAAGTGAAAGTAACCAGATGATAAGTAAATGAATGGGTGTTTTCCCAATGAACATTAATTTACAAAAAGAGGTCATCACAGTCTGCCTATTCCTGATCTAAACCTATACCCAAACACAATGAGGTAGATACACACACGCACACACACACATATTTTTTTTTTTTGGTAGAGACAGAGGTCTCACTTTATTGCCCAGGCTGGTCTCAAACTCCTGGCTTCAAGTGATCCTGACGTCTCAGCCTCCCAAAGTGATGGGATGATAGACATGGGCCTATCTCACCCAGCACTAGACATAATTTTTAAATGTCAAAATGAAGGGCAACATAAATAGCTGCAGCTTTACAGGGACTTGAAAAGAAAGAAAACATTTGAGTATATAATATGAGTTACATATTGAGACAGATGTTTTTACATATGGAATGTCACATCCACCTTGGAAGACATTGTTTTTGCCACTTTACAGGTTATGGAAACTAAAGATTTCTGATTCTACCACACAGTACATGATGGCAGTGAAATCTGAAACTAGTTGGACTCTCCCAGTGCCATGCTTTTTCCACTCTAACACACTGACAAGTGAGAAGAGAAGGAATGCCCCAGTTTCAGCACTAAGAATTATCTATTTAAGGCTGTAAGAAATATATGCAACTAAAATTAAAAAATCAAAGCCTAGAATAAGCATATTTATTCTTCTTTAACACACCTTGAGGCTCAACGCCTTGATTCTCGGTCCCCTCCTTGCCCGTCTGCCCAACCTGGTAGTAAGCACTATCTGCTCCACGTAAGGTCTCTCTCTTCTGGGAAGAGAGATCGGGGCTTTTCCCTGCTGTCCCTCTGAAGAAGGACAACATTCCAGAAGCCTTTTTGGCTAAAAATAAGAAGTTACATATTAATTTGAAGTACAGGTCACTGCAGATGGAAAATAAAAACTTTCAACTTATTTCTTTATTAGCAGTAACCACTATATGAAGTTAATTAATCTGAGTAATGCAGATACTTTTGTTTGCACAATGTCCCATATGTTGTTACTTATTGTTCCACATGTTGTTTTTGCATAATCAAGCACCCTTTTTAACAAAAACCACTATTAATAAAAACATAAAAAAAGATGGAGGGTTAACACTCAGCTCGATGAATATAAAAATATGGGGAATTATCTAGAAAGCCTTTCAAAAATATCTTTCAAAGGCAGTCACAGCTTAAGCAACAGGATTAAATTAGGGCTGAGTTCTTACAGTATTGCAATATAGTTAATTAAACGAACACAAAACAATTTCACAAGCTACAAAAATTCAGTTAAAGGTAACATCTTTTTGTCATTTGTGTTCCTACAGTCCAACACAGGAAAAGATAAGATTTCCTTTTTAGCATCTTTCAAAAAATAAAAAAGGCCATCAAACAGCCAGTAATTTACTAAAGCTTGCTCTATACTTTTACTCCTAGTTTTGAGCTTCATTCATCATATTATTAATATGATTCTAATTATTGCAAATTTACCATTTACAAAATTCACAGAAAATGTCAATCATAAATGTGCTTACTTGGGTAACAGACACTAGTATTGCCTCCTTAATATCCACTCCTACCTGGTTCCCTACTAACAGAATGCCAACTTAGGGGAAGAGGGGAGCGGGGTGGGGTGTGTGACTATGTGTACAGCACCAGGAAAGGATCATGATTTGTATAACCCAACTGGGACAATGCTGCTCCCTACTTTCTCTGTCTCTTTCAGTCAGGAGTAGCCACGAGCCCCAGTTCTGACCAATGAGACTCAAGGAAGAGCCTCTACGTTCCTAATGAAAGAAAACAGCTGCAGCTTGCAACACCCTGGTTTCTGCCTCAAATTCAAACAAAAATGGAACACTTTTAACATGAGGAAAACTTAAAGGAATCATAGAGAAACTATTCCCTTAACGGTGTAACAATGCTGAGCAGCTAAACAAATGCCAGGAACTGCCAACCTCCGGGTTTGGTTATGTTAGAAAAATAAGCTGTCATTTGTTTAAATCCTTACAGTTGAATTTTTTGTTACTTGTAGCTGAATGTATTCCCGACAAAGTCAGAGAAACACAAATTCAAATCCTAGCTCCACCACTGTCTAATCTTAAGCAAGTTACTAAATCTAAATTTTAACTTCCTTTCTGAAAAATAAGGATATGTCAAATAATTCTTACGTGGTTATTAGGGGGATTAAAGGAGGGAATGCATGAAAATTTATTTTCATAGTGCCAGTAATATTGTAAAACTAAAAAGGAAAAAAATGTATCTTGCATCTTAGGTTGTATATTTTAAACTGAAAGCTCTTCTAGGAAGCAGATCCTCCTTTTTGCATAGACCAAAGAGCTTCTAAAAGTTTCCAATCCAATACCTTGAACTTACATTTGAGATAAGAATCAATGAAGAAAAGAAAAACACCTATAAAGAGGACATACAAAAATATCTAAATTTATATTTCAGAGATCAGAAGTAGTAAATCATTGCCAGACGGTACTAATTGGTTTTTATGTATTTTCTTTTTCAAACCATAATTATAGGTAAATCTCATTATAAAGATTCCTCCATGTGTAATCTTACTTGGTTGTGGTTCTGTTTCTGCTGTACGGTTTGTCTGTCCTCCACTCATTTCAGGTAATCTGATAGGGCTGCTACTCTTTGGTCTGCTATCTAAAGTACTAAAATGAGGGGAAAAAAAAAGGAAAAATTAGTTTTATACAAGTCAAACAGAAAATAGTAGGTACTCTACACTAATTACGTTGTATACTGATTTACTTCCTACCTAACCCTACCTACAATATCAAAAGTCTGATTCATAATTTACATAAACACAGGCTAGAACACAGAAAAAAAAGTCTGAAATATCTAATATCTACTAGACTGAAAGTGAAATGCTGTAACCATAAAAATATATGGAGGAATAAATTATGTTTCCCAAGTCCATTAACACTATATCAGCACCCATACATCAAACAATTACAGAAAATATCAATACCTTTCTCTCACACTAGTTTTCACAATGATAATTCAGATAAAATTTTATCATGTTGGTAGAGTTAGAAGCTCTATTTCAGTAAGAATCATAATAATAAGCATGTGACAATTTCTGTCTAAAAGTCTAAAATACTGAACATGCCAAAAGAACTGGTTTGGATTTGGTTTTTGAAGTATTAGGACCTTTACTTATTATAAACAATTCACAGATACTTTAAATTGCCAAGTCAAGCAGTAGCTTACCAATTTTACAATTTTATAAAAATAAAAAATAAATACCAATTTAGTTTTTAAATAAAAACTTTTTCATTTTTTTCAAAAATGTCATTAAATCTGAATATACATTTAACTGCTATTGCAATTATTGTAAAACTGCATTCTAAGGGACTGTTTAAGTTCTTTTGCTATATTTGAGCTTTGTTGTCTCAATTATTGGCTGAATGAGTGCCATTATCTGAATCCTAGAAATTTTTATGCTGATAAAATGCTATAATAAAACTGAAGTACAAGCATATAGAAAATGATAACTAAATTAAAATAGTTTCTACTCAATCATGAATCACCTATTTGTTGGAAGCCCTTCTTCAGCACCATTCCACTGAGTCGCTTTAGACAATTCCTCTAAGGCATTTCGGTATTCTTTACAACTTAGGGTAAAAATAGGTTGAAAAATGTTAAACATTAACTTAGTCTTTAAAAGTAAATCATACGGTTTACAGTAAATTTTGCATTATAGAAGCACAATCATTATAACTTTCCATAATTAAATAATTTTGGCTAATTAACAAAAGCAATCAAGTAGAAGCTTCATGAGGAAGGTCAATGTCCTCATAGAAGGTAATACAAAATATGACCCACTGACTCATCAACCAGTATCAATATCCTCAACAAAGATTTTAAAAGCCTATTTACCAATATTTACATCAAATGACTTCAGGGACTGAACAGGTAACTTAAAAGTTTGAAGCCTCAGTGTTTAGTACAATAGAGAAAAAAATAATTTGAGAGTGCTTTTCTACTTAAAGTACTAAACTTTAAGGGAAAAAAATGTTTAATGTTCTATTAACCAAAAAGGAAAAAACAAAAACAAAAAAACCTGACTCTTAGACTAGCAGTCTGGGAGCCCTGCTTTAGATAAATGTCATGCAACAAGAGAGGCATGTGAGGATGTATTATTTTTCTAAGACATTGAAAAAAGATGATCTCAACTAGAATCCTTACTTCCTAATGGTATAAAAAATATTTTTGATTTGGCTGACTCTCCTACCTTTCTTACCTATTAATATATTACGACTAATAAAGTGAGAAGCTTATACTATGTTCACAAAGGCCAAAGGCAAAGGTTAAAAAGGTATCATATGGAATCTTATAAAGGAAAAAATTCCTCATTATCTACATAGTAAACTCTAAACTCCATAAAGGCCGAGGCATGTAAATCTATCTTATTTACTCCTATACATCTAATACCTAGCATATCACATTTTGTAAACATTCAAATATTTGTTGAATAAATGGACTCCTTGTAACCACTATCTAAAAAGAAAAATTAAACATTGTAATGCCTTCCAGTGGGAAAAAATTGCTTTAAACGTCTTAGATTCTACTTAAACTAAGTTCAGCTACCACCAAGATATTCTTAAAATTTAAAAGCTTTGCCCTTTTAGATATACTATATATATTTTTAAGTGGATATATCTTCAAGATACATAACTGTATAAACTAAAAAGTCAGAAATGTCTACAGAGTAAGGCGTAAGAACAGCATTACAGTAGTACCTCCTCATCCATAGTTTCACTTTCCATGGTTTCAATTACCCAGAGTCAACAGCAGTCCAAAAACATTAAGATATTTAGAAAGAGAGAGAACACATTCACGTAACTTTTGTTATAGTTTATTGTTATAAAACTGTTCTATCTTGCTATTGCTGTTGTTCATCTCTTATTGTGGCTAGGCTAATTTATAAATTAAACTTTATCATAGGTATGTATGTATAGGAAAAAACATAGTATTTACAGGGTTCGATACTATCTGTAGGTTCAGACATCCATGGGGGTTCTTAGAACATACCCTCCATGGATAAGAGGTGACTGCTGTTTTCTAAGTAGAAAAATTTTACCTCACATGTAGAAAATGAGTGAATGGTACAAAAAAGATATTCAGACTGTACAAGGCAGGATGTTCCAAGTACTATGTCAATAAGTAACTGAGGGAAGGGATACAAGGGAAAACATATTTTAACAGAATGGATAGAGGATTCAACGCTCTGTAAATAACTTGCCAGGTCAATTTAGTTATTAGGAGCTTACTTAGGAATCATCCTTTACTCCATTATTTGGGTACAGAGAAGATTTTTATGGATAAAAAGAACAAGCTGCCAGGCGCGGCGGCTCACACCTGTAATTCCGACACTTTGGGAGGCCGAGGCAGGTGGATCACTTGAGGTCAGGAGTTCAAGACCCACCTGACCAATATGGTGAAACCCCTTCTCTACTAAAAATACAAAAATTAGCCGAGCATGGTGGTATGTGCCTGTAGTCCCAGCAACTTGAGAGGCTGAGGCAGGAGAATTGCCTGAATCCAGGAGGCACAGGTTGCAGTGAGCCAAGATTACACCACTGCACTCCAGCCTGGGCAACAGAGTGACACTCTGTCTCAAAAAAAGAACAAGCTATCATGACTAAAGAGCATATATTTTTACTTATATTTAATCATTCTGCTTTATGTGAAAGATTCCAAAAATAAGGGATTAACAGACATACATAAAATACATAGATATCATCGTAAGTCAAAGTCCCATGAATAATACCTGAGAGCAAAAGCAATGATGGAGCTGGGTTCCTTCTCGCAGACTGCAATGGGCACTCGTTCATGTTCATACATTAAATAGTGTTTATCTGGATCACTATGAAAATTTTTAAAATACATAAGTTAACTAAGTACTGTAGAGTTAAGAATTAAGAAAGCCAAAATGTATGCAGATATAACTTGAATCATTAAGAAAGAAAAAGATATCACGAGAAAGTTTTTGAAGGCAATTAGAAAATTATCAGAATTAATCAGGTTTCAAATCAGAGGGTTCTGCAATAGTCACTCCAAACAAACCTTTCCATACTGCCATGACTCTGGCCATACTAACCTCAAAAAAAAATCTACAATCAACAGCAGAAGTCTAAGATATTTTGTTCCATTATAAGCTAGAGAGAGAAAGTCTTCCAGAAATTGTGGAGAAGACACACTACTAGTTCAATAATAAACAATGCAACACAGCCACTCTACCATTATCATACAAAAGACCCAGTGTAGCTCCATTTCCACTTAAATTTTGCTCCCCTGACTCCGACCCTAACTCACCTAGGCACTGTTAGGCACAGTCAATTTTTATTTAGGTGCTATTTACTGAACACCGAACATGCCAAGGATACAATATGAAGAAAAACTATTTTTAAGGATCTTACATGTGTGAGATGTTAACAATATAATGATGAAAAAAAACATTGGCACCATAGGGTTTATAGTGTAGTGGGGGCAAAGAAACAGACAATCCTATAAATAAATAAATATAATCTCTGTGGTAAGTGCTATGAGAGAATTGCTATAGAATGAATGTTTATCCCCCCAGCCCCCACAAAATTCCTATGTTAAAATCTTAACCCCCAATGTTATGGTATAAGGAAGTAGGGCCTTTAGGAGGTAATTTAGGTCATAAGGGTGGAGTGTTCATGAATGGGATTAGTGTCCTCATAAAAACGATCGGAAACAGCTCTCTCAGCCTCCTTCCACCACATGAGAACACAAAGAGACAATAGCAATCTACAACCCAAAAGAGGACCCTTGCCAAAACCCAACCATGCTGGCACCCTCATCTCAGACTTCTAGCCTCCAGGACAATAAGAAATAAATTTCTGTTGTCTATAAGCAACTCAGTCTATGGTAATTCATCATACCAGCATGAACGGACCAAGACAGGAATCATAAGAGCATATAATAGAAACCTACTACGACTGGAGCAGGAGGTAAGGGGAGGGTCTAGTACATTCTTCTTAGAAAGAACAGGACTGAATGATTTAAAAAGAATGTGTTTCACAAAGAGCAGTTTAGAGAGAAGAGAAACAAATAAAAAGAAAAAAACTATATTAAAAAAATTTAAAAGGGCCGGGTCCAGTAGCTCAGTACTTTGGGAGACTGAGGTGTGCGGATCACCTGAGGTCAGGAGTGAGAGCAGCCTGGCCAAGATGGTGAAACCTCATCTCTACTAAAAATATGAAAATTAGCCAGGTATGGTGGCGCACACCCCCAGCTACCTGGGGAGGCAGGAGAATCACTTGAATCTAGGAGGCAGAGGTTGCAATGAGCCAAGATCACAGCACTACATTCCAGCCTGGGTGACAAAGTAAGACTCTATCTCAAAAATAATAAAAATTTAAAAAATAAAAATAAATGTGAGAGCATGAACAAAGACCATAACATAACAGGGATCCCAGCCCAATCAAGAAACTCATATATTCAGGTCTAAAGTAGAGAAAAAAGGGAACTTTTATATTTTACTATCATGTAACATATCACATACTGTACTGTGAGTCCTAACTGTATCTTTCCAAAGATTATGAGCTCCTAAGAGCGATGACTGTTCCTTACAAATCTTATTCTACATCATAGGGCACTAAAATAGGCACTAAATAAAAGTTTAAATACTGACTGAATAAATGCATCAGTCAGTTAATTAAAAAGCGTAAGTCCTTATTACAAAAATGTCCACTTTTTGGATACACTTGTTCCATAACAAGGGCAGCATTTGAGAGCCACATCGGTCAACCAGTGGAAGAAAAATAAACTTCACAGGCAGTCAAATTTGAGGGAGCCCCATACAAAAAAGATGACATGAAAACTTGGACAAGTCACTGTAGTTCATCATCAGTGCTAGGACAATGCCATGTCCCAGCAAATCATTAGACGAGTAATACCAACCTCATATATTACCAGCAATATGTTTTTATAATTATTACATCAGTAGATACAGCCATGTATCTTTGAAAAAAGATATACAAACAAGTGTTTCCAGAACAAGTAATTCAAACATTTATAAGTAACATTGGCTAGTGCTTTCTTTATCCATTCATCTACTGTTTTATAATGATTATGTGTTGTACAAATTACATTGTATCAAAAGACATCTCTTTTACTATGATGAAATAAAATTAGGATTGAAAAATCATGCATCAGATAAATATATTAAAATATGCAGCAAGTAATTAAGGAAAAATAACCCCCCTGCTAAGAGCCACTGGTTTTAATAATACTTACAAGGGAAATGGAATAGGATTATAACTATTTCCTGGAAGCAAATTTGCAAAGATGGCTTTCATGGTTGACTTTTCCTTCACTTGGCTGTCTGTGGATCCCAGCAAATGCCCATCAAACACATCTAAAATGAAAAATAGTTTACTTATATATTAATATTCAGGGAGAATAAAAAATATAAGCTGCTGACTTTGGTTCTTTTCCTTTCTGGAATATGGACATAGGTATACTATACCAATAACAGTTTAAAATTTCTGATCAAGGGAAAAGACCACTATGGGACAAAACAGGTAACAATAGTGACGCATACACAGCATTGATTCCAAGGGACACCTGTTTTTTTAAACATCTCCGAAGCACTGTGGCTATTATACCTGAGTTAAATAGCAATTTTAAAGTTAATTTCAAAGTTTATGCTATAATTTAGTAGTCACCGCCTAAACAGAAAGCAAGGCATGAATCTGTTATCATGAAGCAAATATCTGTCCTTAGAGAAATGGTTGTAATTCTCTTATTTTCGTACAAAGCAGTAATCATGTGCCTTATGAAACCTAAGAAAGGAAAATCCCCAGAAGGTAGATGAGGATAAGTGACATTTTTATACTAAGATATTTACATGTCAATTAATGTAACTAAATGAAGTAACAATATGATAATAAGCTGAATCTAAAAAACACTTTTGGTAAGTGTAAACAAAAATTCTATGGGATAAGAGTCTTATGTCAAAGAATCAGCAGTTTTTCCTTCTTGGTGACACATGTAAATCAATGATACATCTTTCAGTCTTAGATTCAGTGAAATACGGTAAAAGTGACTTATCCTCTACCTTCAGAACTGCTGGCTGTATCTAGCTCAGGGGGCCCTCCTACTGACTGCTCAGACATGACTTCAGGTGGTGTAGGCAACTGGAGATGAGTAGAACTAGTGGAGCTCTGGCTGGACAAAGTTGTTAAGAAGCGATCTTCTAAAGAAAAACACAATCTTAAATGAGTCATTTACATACATATTAAGTCCATGTCTACCTAATATTTTTTAAATGCTCATTCATATTCCTACTTCCTAAAAGGTAAAATTTTCACTTTTTAAAAATCATCTAGCTACAAAAATCATGTAGCTCATGTCATAGAAATGGACACAAAAATCCAGAAAAATTATATATGACTTGACTTCAATCAAATCCTGGTAGCAGTACTGCAACTGTCAACCAAGACTGACTCCTATCCAAAACACTATCCATTATACCACAATGCCTACCTAAACATTAGTTTTTTAGTTTAATAGAGAATGAAATTAGGACGCTGTGGGAAAGGCTTCACGCTTATTCTGGGAGAGAAAAAACAATTATAATAGAAAAATGCCAAGAATTAAAAGTTGAGCTCCTGGTTCTACAGTCCATGTAAGTGTCCCCACAAAGTTTCTATGATGACACCAAGTTATTCAATGAAATACTGTGAAAGACATCTAAAGTCTAGACAATATTTTAGTGACATTAAAACTTTAAATTAAACTTTACAAGATTTTTTAATGAAACCTGAGGACTGACTTTGTAATAAGCAAAACAAATTCAATTTACTTTTTTCTGTTTTTTCTTCCCCTGATAGCAGCTTTCATTATATTTCATGTATTTCTATAATCTGATTTATCTTATTGCAATAAACTGTATGATAATCTGATAGGATTACAAGTGCTCTACAGGAAGTAAAGAAAGTCTATGAACAACAGAATCAGAAAAACTGCTCAAACAGTTTAAAACAACTTATACAATAAGAAATTTCTTTAAATCCAATGGCAAGTGATCACCAGACTCAGGACCAACCTTTTTCTCCATTCTGAAGTCCTGGAGAAATATTCCGTGGAGATGCATCCATCGCACTTACCTGTAGAGATGTAAATACTTTATTCTTATGGAAAACATGAAAATCACATTCAAAAAAATTTTTAATCAGTGAATCTTAAACTTTTTGGTCTCAGGACCCGTTTACACCCTTAAAAATTACTAAAAACCCCCTTAATATTTTTAATTAGCTTTTGTTTACCTTAGAAATTTTTACCTTATTAGAAATTAAAACAGAGAAAGTTATTAAATCTGCATTAACTTATTTATAAATAAACTCATTAATATAAGTAACATATTTAAACATGTAACATACTGTACACACTATCTACCCTTTAGTCACTTAGTAGCTGTCTTGGTTATCAGATCAACCATCATAGTACAGCAGTGCTTGTTTTCAAGTAACCCTTATTTTAATGGTCCCAAAGCGCAAAAGCAGTGATGCGGGCATACTATTGTAATTGTTCTCTTTTATTATTACTATTGTTAATCTCTTACTGGGCCTAATTTATAAATTAAACTTTACCATAGGTACACATACATAGGAAAAAAACAGTACATATATGGTTTAGTACTATCTGCTGTTTCATGTTTCCACTGAGGTGTCTTAGCACATATCCTCCTTGGATAACGGGGGACCATCCACTGTAAATATTAAGGACAGTGCTACAGAATTTCAAATCAACTTTCAATCTTTCAAAAAAGATGATCATCTATTCAATAATTTTGTATTTTCAATTCTGTATCTATCTACATGCTTACACTACTAGCTTTGCAGTTTCTTCAGTGAGCAAATGGAAAGGCCACCAGAAGTCTGTGCTAGTCATTAACAGCTCCACACTAGTCGGCAAATACCAACACAAAGATCATCTTCAGTAGCCTTAATTCTTACTCTCATCTAAACTTCCTTTTTGTCTCATAAACATCTGTGTGTTTCTACACAGTTGTTTATGAGACAAAAAGGAAGAATTCACTATATATTACTAAATAACAAAAATATCTTAAGTACCTGGATCCATCATTCCATGAAAATATTCTACAAATACTACACACTGTACAAAAAGAAAATACTCCCTCAAAGTCCTCATGATATCAGAACATGAAGCCCTTATAATAAGCTGACATTAATTCATGTGAAATGTGGTGTCATAGGCAGAATTCTAATATGGCCCCAAGATTCCCAGCCCTTGGTGTATACATATCTCTTCTCCATTAATCACATACACATTCCCTGACTTATGATGGTCTGACTTAAGATTTTCCAACTTTACAATGTCACAAAACCACTATGCCTCTGGTATGCTCCTCAACTTATGATGGGGTTACATCCACATAAACTCATCATAAATTGAAAATATTTAAGTCAAAAACATACTTTTGGATGTTTTCAACTTATGATGAGTTTATCAGAACATCAACCTCTCAGAAGTTGAGAAGCATCTGGACTAATTTAGGTACTTCTGTAATTTTGCAGATGTAATTAAGGCCCCAAATCAGATGACCTCAAAATAGGAAAATTATCCAGATGGACCTGATATAACCACATGAGTCCTTAAATCTGTGTCTATAGATCAAAGACAGAGAAAGTAAGTGATTCAAAGCAAAAGAAAGGTTTGACACATTGCTGCAGGTTTTGAAGATGGAGGGTACTGAATGGTAAGAAATGCAGGCAGCCTCTAGGGGTTAAGAATGGCCTCCGGTGGACAGCCAGCAAGAAAACGAGGACATCAATCCTACAACTAATAGAAACTGAATTCTGCCAACAACCTGAATGAGTAGGAGACCCTGAGTCTCAGATAAGACAGAAGCCCCAGCCAAAACCTTGAGTTCAGCTGTGTCAGATTCTGAGCAGAGAACCTAGTCATGCTTGCCAGTCTTCTGACCCACAGACACCGTGAAATAATAAATTTGTGGTTTTGGCCAATGTTTTGGATGATCACCAAGCAAGAGAAAACTAATACAGTTGAAAAAGAACGGACACAGTTCAAATACCTTAAGAAAAACCTCTTATTTAAGCAGAGAGATTTTAAAAACACCTAAAACTGCAGAGTATAAAATAAATGAGGACCCTATTATATACTCAGAGTATCCACGACTTTTCCTTTGTAGCACTTGCTGTCACCATGATGCCACCCCCGGTGATGCCAGCAAACTGTAGTTTTTAAAAACATTTCAAATAAATAAATTATAACCGATCATTTTATTTCAGGTTATAACATAAAAGTAATCCAGGTCATAGTTCCGTGAAACCTCACAAATTCAAAATGGAAAACCCTGCTGGATGTCATTACTAAAGTATGTATTAAACTATCCCTGCTAAGTATTATAAATGGAACTAACTATATTTCTATCGATTAAGGACCAAAGATAAGATTACACTTGACACCTTGCTTTCTTCCCCTTGTCTCAGTCTTCCAGGACTTGGAGGAACTGAAGGTCTCTTTCTACCCTTTTCCTGTTGGAAAAGGTCCTGCAACCTGTGGCCAAAAGCAAAAAAAAAAATATATATATATATATATAGTTATGGTTTGTTTCTGCACCTTGAGTGCTGTTTATAAATTTTCTCTTTACAACTTTGAAATCACAAAGTTTTCCTGTTTGAATTAACCATTGTCTTTAAAGTTATATATAAATAAGAGTAAGTTTTTGCCATATCTAATTAACCAGGAGCATTTGTTATCAACCATTCCTATCAACTATAGTTGTAAAAAAAAAATAGCAAATTATTATAAAGAAAAATACTTCTAAAAAATAAATATTGAAATAAAGGCATAAGATAAACATACCAATATATTTGAAATTGCTGGCCAAAAACCAACAGTGACTCATGGCATACTACTTCAGTTAAAAACAATTCAACAGCACACACATCTGAACAACACTGTTTCAAATTATATTAGAAACAGCATCAAAGGCTGTTCTCCTCTTTGGTTTTTACATCTTCACAAACTACCTAAAATATAGCACACATATTTTAAAATATAAAGAGGAAAGGAGGGTGATGGAAAACAAAAGCTTCTTTAACTAGAGCACAAAATGAAACATCCATAATTAAAGATTTTTAAGTTGTAATATATCATATTAGAACAAATGCAGCAATAATATTAAAGAAAACCAGACTGCAAAATCACACCTGTTATTCCAACCTTGCAGCACTTCACAGAGACTTTGTTTCTTGGCAATGAGTGACTCAAAGACCGACTGTAGTTGCTGAGGGTTATCTACAGAGGAAGACATGAGCCTTGCTTGCATCTTCTCAATCCAGTTCTTGAACTCGCCTTCTTCCATCTACAAGGAACAGAAACAATTTCTGGAGACAGAGACCTATACAGACATACCCCAAAATAAACTTCTATTAAGTTAATAATTAACTTTTGAATTTTCTACCAAAGAAAGAAATTACCTCTTTCTGTGCAAAGATATCTTCCATTTTTTCCTCTCTTGTTTTACTAAATGTATCAGTTTTCAAAGATGCAAGTCTTTCATCAATGGCAAGATACACCTGTGAAACTCTAACAATAGAGAGAACATTAAACACTTTAGAAAGGGTGAATCAAATTTTCTATTTCACATAAATAGAAAAAAAAGTTACATGCAAAACATAATTAAAATAATGTTTTACCTAATTAAGAATTACATTCAGTTTTGCAGAGCAAATAAGACCTAAAAGAATGTACTTCAAAATTTTAAGTTGTTATGTCTAAGAGAGTTTGGCTTCTTTTTTATTATTTTCCCATAAAGTCTACAATTTTCTTTTTGTACACCAAGCATGCATAGCAGACAATTAGAAAAGCTATTTACATTTTCAAAGAAAGTAAAATGAACAAACCTGATACTTTAAAATAGCTGTAAATAAACAAACAAAAATGATAAAAGAAACTGAACTTACTTTTGAAAGAAGTCCTTCAGATCCTGAAGAAGGGACACTTTTAATGGGGCCTGACGCTTAATGAATATTTTGGGGAGTGGAACACATACTTCAAGAAGCCGAATGGGAGAATAACTGACAGAAAAAAATACAAGGACCAATAGAAAATGAAAAATAGTTTAATATCTTGAGTAGAGCTGTATCATGATGTTCAACTAAATCCTATGAGGCATAAGAGAAAAAGTTTCTATAAAATGGCATTTTAAAACAATCACAAAGATATTAAAGATAATTTTTAGCTCTTACAATAAATATCCTCCCCAATTCTGAAGGGATTTTGCTTTATCTTTCATTACACTGTAGTACCATCATTTATCCCTTGAAGTTATCCTTATCTGCTGTAAAACCAAAAATGATGGCTATAAACCATCCCTATTAATAAGGAAACTAAAATACCTACATCTAATTGTAGGTATTCAGTACCTCTCCAGCGCCTGAAGATTTTTCAAGAGTCTTTTGTTTCCTTTCCACCTGAGGGTTTATATTGACCAACAAATGCTACAACCTCACTCCCCGGCAAGGCCCTACATGCACGGTTAAAAGCTCTTGCTTAAAAAAGGAAATAAGCTCTAATTAGCAAATATCTCCTGAGGGTCTATTATGTGCCAGACACTGTTTTAGGTGCTGAGGATATAACATGAACAATTCCTGTTCTCATAATTCAGGAAAAACAAGATTCAGGTAACAAATAAAATAAATTCAAGTAACAAAACATATCAGAGGTTCAGTACTATGGAGAAAAATACAGCAAGAAAGAGAAGCAGAGTGCTAGGATGGGAGAGTGTCAGGGCAGGTGAAATGTGAGCAAAGACTTGTAAGAGGCAAGGAAGCAACAAGCAGGTATCTGGGAATGAGCAATTCAAAGAGGGAGAACAAGCACAAGGCTCCCAGGCAGGAACCTACTTGACATACCTGAGGCCCAGTCAGGAGGCCAGTGGGGCAGCAGCAGGATGAGTGAAGAGAGAGTAGTAGGAGGTAAGAGCAGAGAGGTCCTAGGCAGCCAGAGCAGGCAGACTGAAGGCCAGTAAATGGACTTTGGCTTTTACTCCAGGTGAAAAAGACACCCTTTGGAGCGCCTAGAGCAGAGGAGTGGCCTTAGCTGACTGCCCCTTAAAAGAACCACTCTGACTGCTGTGTTGAGAAGAGGCTAAGGCCAAAGGGAGACTGGCTAAGGCTACTACAATAATCCAGGTGAAAGATAACAGAGGCTCAGCTCAAAGTGGCAGTGGTAGAGGTGGTAAAAAGTGCTCAGACTCTGGATATATTTTGAAGGCAGAACCTGAAGGTTTTCTCAAATTATTTAATACCACAATGGCAACTATCAATTCTTTGAACACAGACTTTTAGTTCTAGAAATATGTGATTATCTTTCTGATGGTTAATGTCTTGGCAAACATTCTGACAGACTTTCAGATGCCATCAGATGACAAAACAATGGTTAAGAGTTAAGCCAGGGCCGGACATGGTGACTCACACTTCTAATTTCCACACTTCGAAAGGCCGAGGCGAGATGATCACCTGAGCACAATTCAAGACCAGCCTAGGTAACAATGAGATCCTGTCTCATAATTTTCTAAAATTTTTATATTAAAATTTTTTTTAAAAAAAGAGTGAGGCTGGTAGTAGATTGACCAGGGTTCAAATCATGACTCCATCACTTGAAAGCTCTGTAAGTGTTCAGATCGTAAGCTCTGTAAGTGAGGAAAATAACTATTTCGTAGGGTAAAAAGTAAATAAAATAATACTGAAAGTTCTTAATACAGTCTGGTCCTCTGCATTTATAAGTGTAGAAATGGGGAATCCCACAAATTAATTCAATCTAGTAACAAGTGAAAAATGTTAAAAAATTCTTAAGGGATTATGAGATCTGAGATCATGTACAAGATTCCTAGGATTTCTTACCTGAAAGACGCCACCATCTGGTTATAGGAAAAATACTGGTGATAATCATGATGGATGGAGTGACCACAGGGCTCAGCGTTGGCTCTGCGAGTATACTGGTGCCCATAAAACCTAAGTTCAAGGTATTTTGCAAATGACATAGACCAGGACTCATTGGAAAGAGCAACAACTGGTGTTACCTGAAATTCAGCAAAAATAGTTTACCTAATCACATATTGAGAATCTCTTTTTAAAAAATTAACATTTTCTTTTCTTTTTTTGTTTTTTTCCTTTTTTTTTTTTTGAGACGGAGTCTCACTCTGTCACCCAGGCTGGAGTGCAGTGGCCAGATCTCAGCTCACTGCAAGCTCTGCCTCCCAGGTTCACGCCATTCTCCTGCCTCAGCCTCCTGAGTAGCTGGGACCATAGGCACCCGCCACCACGCCCAGCTAATTTTTTGTATTTTTTAGTAGAGATGGGGTTTCACCATGTTAGCCAG
Organism: Colobus angolensis palliatus; assembly: GCF_000951035.1. Classification (NCBI taxonomy): domain Eukaryota; kingdom Metazoa; phylum Chordata; class Mammalia; order Primates; family Cercopithecidae; genus Colobus; species Colobus angolensis. The sequence goes on from NW_012116266.1 coordinate 257,618, forward strand.
GATGGGCTTGATCTCCTGACCTCATGATCTACCCGCCTCAGCCTCCCAAAGTGCTGAGATTACAGGTGTGAGCCACCGTACCCGGCCAACATTTTCTTTTCTAATACAAATGTAACATATACTGACTGCAGAAAATTGAGAGAAGAATGAAAAGTTCAAAGTGGGTGGAGTTGGGGGTGGTGGAGGAGAGCAGCATCACCAATAAACCCACCAACAACATCAATATACTAGTATATGTTCACTTTTGATGGATTTTACTATACATATATAACACACACACATATAAATATACATATATACACACACACATGCACATGCACACAGCCAGTATATTTGTAAATAAAAACTCCTATAATTAGTTTCATAATCTTTTACTTAGCAATATATCGTGAATATTTGCCCACATAAAATATTCTTGCACAACTTTTCAAATGGCCACAGAGTATCCTATTAAATGGACATGTATTTAACCAATCCTTATTGATGTGCCTTTAAGACATTACAAGTTTCTCCATACTGAGATGATGTTCTGATGAACATCCTTGTATATACATATTTACAAATATCCACAATTATTCCCTTGGGACAAATTAATAAACGTGGGAATTGGTAGGTCCAAGGGCATAAACATTTATATGGTCTTTGATAATTTTTGCCACATTATCTTCCAAAACAAGTGCACCAGTGTATACAGTCTCCAACAGTATTTAAGAATAACAATTTCCCCCACTTTCTCACCCAATCCTAGGAATTAGAATTGAAATTTTTGAAATGTAATCCCATAAAGAAAAATTTTTAACGAGATTTTACTAGTTTTATTTGTGCTTATTTGACTACTAATGAATAACATTTATTTGTACATGTTTAGTAACCATTTGCATTAAATTGCATTGTCATGTCCTCTGCCCATTTTTCTATTAACATGGCTTACAGAAATTTGATAGTACATATATTTATGTTTAGTCATATATGTTGTATTTTTCCTTGACACTGGAAGTTTTTCATTTTAGTGTAACAAAACTTACCTTTTCCTTTCTAGCATAAAAAAACACAAGTTTTTGTTTTAAAATAAAGTGCATATAGCAAAGCATGTAAGTCATAAAGATCAAATTTAAGTTATTCATTTACAATGATGGTCAGTCTACCCAGTTAACATATTCTACAACAAACTATTATCAGCTATCTAATAGGAACTAAAGTCTGTAAGAACAAGTATGAAACTAAGACTGAGAATTGCTAGAAATAATTTTATGTCTGTATGTTTGCTGATGCAGGTGCAACTTCGATTTTGCCCTTCTCTACCACTGATTAATGTAGGTCATGCTATTTTATATGTAATTCCCACATGTGCCGTCCAAAAGCACACTTCAAAATAACCCAGTTAAGGCCAGGCGCCATGGCTCACGCCTGTAATCCCAACACTTTGGGAGGCTAAGGCGGGCGGATCACCCGAGGTCAGGAGTTTGAGACCAGCCTGGCCAACATAGTGAAACCTTGTCTCTACTAAAAATACAAAAATTAACTGGGCGTAGTGGCGCACACCTGTAGTCCCAGCTACTCCAGAGGCTGAGGCAGGAGAAGAGCTTGAACCTGGAGACAGAGGTTACAGTGAGCTGAGATCACATGACTGTACTCCAGACTGGGCGACAGAGCAAGACTCTGTCTCAAAAAAAAAAAAAAAAAGAAATAACCCAATTAAGGCAATGAGTTAAATTTGGAACATTTTATCCAGATTGCAAGCAGTCTGGATAAAAATCATATATTAAAAAAAAAAAAAAACAATATTGGCACCAAATATTTGCCCCAGAGTTAGAAAAGAAAGGCACAAAGAAAAAATAAAACACGTGTCCTTTTCTCAAGAATGTACATAAAAACCAGTAGAGATCAATTTCAAAATGGTCTCATCTGTATGTGGACAGAAATGTTGATACAGGCTCAAATCTGTTATACAAATATCCTAATATACTGCAGTTATTGCTGTACAAATCTGTCTCTTTCCCTAGAGAACAGAAGTCACTCCGTATTCTTTTTTTTTCCTAGGGCCTAGCACAGTATCTGGCACATAAATGGTGCTAAATGTTTGTTGAATGAACAAACATAATTGAGAACTGTCAAGATACAACCTCAAGATACTTTACTGTACAAGGTACTTGTATTTTATTTAATGACTGACACATTCCTAAGAAGAGATCTTCAAAAAACAAATACTAGATTGAACATACAGCAATGGAAGGTAAAATAACAATGACAAATAGAGCTAAATGACAAATGACGAATCCAATATAATACAGGAAACCTTGCCCTCAAAAAAAAAAACTATACAAATAAAGAAATAAATGGCAAATAAAATATAGTAATAGGGTCTATTTACCTGTTTGCAGATTCTACACCAGGAATATGTAAGAATTGTATGTTGATATCCAGGTACTGGAGAATCCAACTCCTTCAGGATTATCTGCACACAGCCTTGGCCATGAACAAAGCGCCGAATATGATGTACCATGGGGGTATCACAGAACATGCTTGGACACTGATAAGAAGGCCTTTGACAAACAAAAGAGCCCTTCTCATATTAAGCATGAAACAGAAATCAGAACCACTGTCAAAGTGCAGCATGACTAGTGGGCAATCTGCACAAGGTACTCATGCTGTTCTGAGCCTGCAACTGAACATTCTGTCTTCAGCTATAGCATGGTGACGGTTTCCACTTGTTAAGCACCTTCTATTTGCCAAACAATTTTAAAACATTTCCTTTTACCTTCTAACAATTCTGGGGATTGTTATTCCCTATAAAGGGGACTAGTAAAGGGCTTTGTCATGTAAGTGGCGAGTGATGATGCTAAGACTTAAACTGAGGTCTAGATGATTCCAACATTTTACCTCTCATTTGAATCACTGTAAAAAACAGGTATCTGAAAAATGTCGAGGGTAGGGTAATTAGATGGGCAGAGATATGAGGAATGTTCTGGATAAGAGATCTCAGTTTAAATATGAAATAGATTACTTCTTTGAATTATATACTCTGATACGCACTATGAAAGTGAGGATCATGTAACAGTCACCTGACATCCAACTCATGTTTACGTTTTAGGTTGAAATTTTCAGCGTCAAAAATGTGTAATGAAACAGAAGGAAGAAATATGTTCTTACCTGAAACAGTATCGCTCTAAAAATATTCCTAATGTAAGATCATTCTTTCCATAAAATTCCATTGTTACAATCCTGAAAGAAGAAACCACCTCTTAGAAACATAAGAATTACCATGCACCAAAGACATTTCATGAGACCACAAATTATAATTACCTATTAAATGTATGATACTTTCAATGACGTATTAAAGCAGGTAATGTTCTTTGTTGTTATGAAACAGGTTTTAGCTCATCCAATAAAACAAGTTTAGACTTGCCACACTATAGCAATTTTTTCACTCCCAATCCACTAGTATCTTATGAAACTAATGAGGATGCATAAATTATAATATTAATTGAGTAAAACTGATTTGAGTTAAGAAGAGGTAAGGTTTCCTTACAAAGGCTTAAGCCCTGTCAACACAATGCAGGACTCCTGTCTCCTACTCTCTTGACCATGCCTTTACTGAGCATAGAAAACAGCAGTTCTTGCTAAAGTACCAATTCCTTTTTAATCTAACCTATAAATGCTCACAAGACGGTCTGGCTATATAACTGCTGAAATCCACATCTTATTCAAGCCTTGACCTATAAATTCCCAGAGAAAATTCCTATGGGCTCTGCCAGCCCCAAGTCTGCCTGCTGAAGCTATACTACTGGAAGAAAACATGAGCTCACTGTTGGAAATAAGTGTTTCAGGTATCCAAAATTAAAACACAGAATATGTTTTGACATGGAAACAGTGCCCCCAAAAAGGCAGTTATGTTCCACAGTACTTTTAAAACTAAAGGTGAACTACGTAATGTAAGGCTGTGTACATCTGTGTGAGGTTTTCATGACAGGAATCTGAAACAAATAATTTAAAACATAAAATATACTTCAGTTTTTATCAATCTATTTAAAATTAAGTTTTAGACTAAAACCCATTAATAATGCAAAAGGTTGACTGCTTTTATAAAAATTATGCCTGAAGGAAACCTGCCTAAATTGTACATACTATCACCAAAATGCTTCTAAACAAGCTTTTGTGTGTCAACTTTCTCGCCTTTTTAAGTACAGGTTGGGCATCCCTAATCTGAAAATCCAAAATCCAAAATGCTCCAAAATCTGAAACTTTTTGAGCCCTGACATGACACCACAAGTGGGAAATTCCACAACTGAAACCTTTGTTTTCTGATGGTTCAATGTATACAAACTTTTGTTTTATACATAAAATTATTACAAATCTTGTATAAAATTAACTTCAGGCTACGTGTACAAGGTGTGTATGAAACATAAATGAATTTCATGTTTAGACTTGGGTCCCATCCCCAAGATATCGCATTAAGTATATGCAAATATTTCCAAATTTGAAAAAATATTAAATCCAAAACACTTCTGGTCCCAAGCATTTCAGATAAGGGAAAGTCAACCAATACAAATTTCTCTTCTATCCCTCACATTTTTTTCACTCTTAATGTACTCTCATTTACTTCTACTCATGAACAAACATGTATTTTCACATTTACTTCACAAGTTTAAAAGTTCTATCAATTCACATATGACCATGTACTTAAATACAGGTCCTAATGACTGTTTTGTTTTTGTTTTTGTTTTTAATTGCTGGAATTCTGTTTTTAAGTGGAATAGTGTAAGGTGAAAAAAATCCTACCAAGGACTGACACAGGCACTAGGAGCATTGCTGGACTGGGCAGAAGAGCTGCTGAAGAGCACACAAAGTCTCTGGTGGTTAATGGGATTCAGGCAGTCCACCTAAATTTAAAAGTAGTAATGAATGGATGAGCAAGCGACTGCAACCACATTCAACCCCAATGCACCAAATACACTCCACTCTATTTGTAAAGCCTCCAATTATCACTGTAGGGGCTCTGGTCAAGACTTACAACTATAGGAAACTAAATAAAAGGAAGAAGGGCAGTTGGTTTTTGAGAAAAGACAATCCAAAAAGTTTAAGTTAAACTTAAAAGCACAAAATGATGTCTAGATAGCTTGTTTTCTTAACTTACTCTTTAATTTACAAAACTGCACTAAATTATTTCAGAAGAAAAATTAAATATATCCATATTTAACAATCTGAACTGATGGAATATAATAACATCAATCTGAGACACCCAGAAATCTAAATTCTAAGGTGTATATTTATCTATGCTTATGCCTGTTTTTGATCATTACAAAGGGAAAACCAGCTCTCTGTTAAAATTGAAATAGTACAGGAGCATATGAAGAAGTTCATAAAACACACAAAACCTCTCCTCCTATGATTCTCCTCTACCACTGAAGCTGAGCAGTTTGACTCTGTGGTTTTAAAATATCTATTCTTTTTGCTAGTTTACACACCTGTCCCACATACACACATCACTTCCTACCTAAGTACACACAGGGGGTTTTGTTTTTATAAATATGGAATAATGCAAAACATATTAAAATATAACTTACTTTTTAACACTTCAAATATATTATGGGCTTTATCCAAGTCATTAAATGACTTGAGATCTTGCTCATCATTAAACTGTTTCAATAAACATCTTTGTACATATATTCTTACAAAATGAAAGCACCCTTATATAAGCACACTTAATTATTTCTGCAGGATAGATTATAAAAAGTTAGAGTCCTGGGTCAAAGGCATATACATGTATGTGTAAATTAATAAGAGACCTTCCTATCACTTTCTATAAATTTGTATAAATTTATACAAATGTACATACACATACATTTGTATAAGCTTACATAAAATTTATGAAAGGTGTTTTTCCATGCCATCATTAACCATGGGTCTTTTATCACTTTCCTTTTTGCCAGTCTCACAAATAAAAAATTATTTAGCACCACTATTATTTAGCACTTCCTTGACTACTAGTGAAATTGAACATATATTATTTAGCACTTCCTTGACTACTGGTGAAATTGGACATCTTTTCATTTTATTAAACAATTGCATTTCCTCATCTAGCAATGGATTTGTTAATTAGTTTTACTGCTACTATTATCAATAATAGATCTATAAACCTTCCTTAATTTGCTCTCAACTTATGCCTAGAAAGAAAAAGGTCACTGTCATAGTTAAATAACAAGATAAAATGTTTTATGTTAAAGAAAAAAAATAGAGCTAACTTTTTTTAGAAAACAAATCTATTTCCTGCTAACTTTTTTTTAAAAAAACACATCTATTTCCTACAATAAGTTTCCATCTCTCACTCCCTGACACTAGGATCCAGGATTATCATACTACATCCAAGTCATGTTGTCAGAAATTTTAAGGAGCTCCACCACATTTCCCTTTACTTCAAGGATCTGCCTAGCTTACTATAAGCTCATCTTAAAACCCTGAAACCCAGTTTCATTACAATTCTGCTTCATACGTATTAAAGTAACACATAAGCCGGCAGACTCAAGACAAAAACAAAAATAGCATAGGAGAAGAAATACTTCACAAATCTGCATGCAGTCTGCCAAACTGATTTTTTAGCCTGCCTTAGAGGAGTCATTCAACACATCCTAATGTACAGGAGCATCAAAAAGTGGTCTGGCTCACCTTTGTTGACCACACAGCATCACTCGGAATAAGCCCTCTCTCTTCATCACCCTCATTTTTGCTTCCTGATTTGCCACTTGAAGTACTTGATGCATCCTTTGAATGAGCAAAAGGGTCTGAATTTTTGGGCTGAATTCTTCCTCCTCTGGCTCGATAATCGGCCAGCATTCTACTCAAGCTCTGGCTATCGCCCAGATGCTCAGCAATTCTAGTGCTCACTAGCTCATGTGAGGGTAAGACTTGAATACACTTGGCCTGAATACTTCCGTTCATGCCCTGAAGTCCAGAGAGATCCCTGAGTAGCTGTTTCTTCCTCCTGTTCTCCATTTCTTTGAATTCTTTATTGAGGAGAGGAGACCAGTAAACCTGCTCTGCAAAATAATCTCGGGTAGAGCATCTCATCCCCTTTTCAGTTAAAAGAAAGGGTTCTCGGAATGTGATTACTGGGGAGATACAGAGGATCACATCTTTCAATTCTTGCTTAAAGGCCAAAGAATAAGTCTTTCGTTTATCTTCAGAGGAGGTGACTTCCTCGGTAACATATAATCCAGTGTCATCCTGTAGAGGGTCTCTAAAGGCTCTTATCTGGCTTTTGGGATCCTGCAGCACAACTGTTTGCTGCAAACTCTCTGGCTGCTCGCTACCTAAAGCATCTTGTTGGTCATCCACAGGGAGTGGCAACAACGATTCTGGTACAGGTGGAAAGAAAGCACAAGCGAGACCTGCCGGGCAAGTTGCTGTGCTATGTTCCTGATGCTTCACAGAGGCAACAGCCTGTGGAACATTTTTATTTTCCTGCTCACCCTTCTCAAACACAATCCTCGATTCCAGCAAACTGCTATCATCACAGGGCAGAGACTCAGGAGGGATGTCAGGATCCCAGGGGAGGGAACCTCCGCCGTACTGCTCTTGGACAGCCCCCTCATGCCCTCGTCCCTCAATCAGGGAATGGAATGAAGGGTTTTGCATTAACGTGGGAGGCATAGCAAATTCATCCATGAGAAAGGAGATTTCTAGTTGAGAATGATAAGCAACACAGATCATAAATATTAGGATCTCCTTAACTCGAGCCAGCTCATAATCAGAGCCTCCTCTCAGCTTGATTGTACAGCCTAGGTGTTGTGGACAACCTTCAAAAAACATCAGCGTCTTGGTTTGCTCTACAAATAAAAACAAACAAAAAGTTAGGATGGTGGAGGTGGCAATCCAGAAGTCCAAATAGAATTAATTCACTCTGTTAACATCTGCAAAAGAAAAACTCTTATATGAGTAAGACCACAGTTGCCTATCCTCACCTACTATTAATAGATATTTCCTAGTAAGTAAACATTGTAGTAGTGATAAGTTAACTCTTTTCCTCAGGTCAACCTATGCTAAAGATCACTCACCATTAGGTAACTGAAATATCTGCATATAAAATTTGTGACAAGTGCCCAGGTGTGGTTTCGTAAGCAGCTGGTCCATCGACATCACTAAATCACCTTGGGTCATTCGACTGATTCGTTCCAAAACTTGCTACAAAACACAAAAACATTATATTACAAAACTAGAGAAGAATAAAAATCTTTGTAAATTTAATCTGGAAAAGTGATGGAAAAATTAAAAAATAACATTCACAATAAATTTCCTTTTTAATAAATATATGATGAATTTTTTTATTCCGGATTCTTCTATATTTAGTTGCTTAGTAATCAATATGTGCCCACTGAAACCTTACTCATATTAATAACATTATCAAAATGCATTTAAGCATCATGGATTACCACAAGATGCTGTGAGGAGAAAAAACAACTTCCTAGAATTGGCCCCTATTCTGCAGAGGGTAAACTTTTGAAGGGAGAGAACATTTTCTGCTTGAGCAATTCTCCAACGAAAACGAAGGATCAACAAATACCTAGTGATTTAACTAATGTCCATTTCACGTTTGGTCTTGTAGACATCAATAATAAGCATTACATAATCAATTACACTTTCTTCCAGTCTGAGATTCTCAGTCTTAATGAAATAGGTGCCGTATCTTCTGTCCCACTTTCAATACGTATGGAACAGCAAAGACTAAGATTCTTGTATACCTACCATATGAACATATAAATTTAAAAGTTGCAATTTTTTAAAATAAATAGAAAAATAAAAACACTCACCGATTTTACATTAATGACCAAAGTAATACCATGTTCCAATAACATGTCCTGGGCAATCCGAGACACTGTTTTCTCAACTAGAACCAAGGTGGGTCGAACATCAACTATTCGCTGAACATAATTCTTCAAGAATTCTCTTTCCTAAGCAAGATAAATCAGAAATATCACACCTGGTAAAACGCAATATATGGGCATATTAAAATATCGAGATAGCTTCACTATTAGTATCAATCTTAGCCTAAATTTTCTTCATCCACAAGTAAGTCTGTAAGCAAATTAATTCAAAGTAAGAATCTCATTCGTCATTCTAAACTTGATTATGCTAACAACAGTTTCAGAAGAAATTCCATTCTCCAACTAATTTTCCTTGAAAGCTTTTCAATTCTTAATTTAAAAGCCAAGAATGCAATTAGCTAGTTCAGAGGTTAAAAAAGCAAGAACAACAAAAAAACCTAACCTCAAAACTCCCAAAATAAAAGCCATTTCTAAGTTTGTTTTTTTTTTTTTTTTTAAGAGATGGGGTCTCATTCTGTCACCCAGGCTGGAGTGCAGAGGTGCCATCATAGCTTACTGTGACCTCAAAGTCCTGGGCTCAAGCAATCCTCCTGCTTCACTCTTCTAGGACTACAGGCACACATCACAATGCCTGGCTAATATTTTCTATTTTTTTTGTAGAGACAGGCAGGGTCTCACTATGTTACCCAGGCTGGTCTTGAACTCCTGGCCTCAAGCAATCCTCCTGCCTTTAGCTCCAAAAGTGTAATGACAAGTGTCAGCCACTGTGCCCAGCCCTAAGTGGTTTTAATATGGTTATGAATTCTCTCCTCTACATTCTGAAACCAAAATGAGTTATCTCTTTTTCTGGATATCTGAATAAATAACTCTTTAACAGATGCTATTTCAGCAACTTCCTAATTCCAATTTCCCAACAGATATATATATAATACCTAGAACAGCCACAGTTAAAGATCTCAAACATAATGCTAATATAATTTTATCACAAAGGTTTAATTTCAAAAGAAATGAATATTGTGGCTGGGTATGGTGGCTCACGCCCATAATCCCAGCACTTTGGGAGGCCGAGGTGGGCGGATCACCTGACGTCTGGAGTTCAAGACCAGGCTGGCCAACACAATGAAACCCTGTCTCTACTAAAAAATACAAAAATTAGCCGGGCGTGGTGACAGGCACCTGTAATCCCAGCTACTTGGGAGGCTGAGGCAGGAAAATAGCTTGAACCCGGGAGGCGGAGGTTTCAGTGAGCCAAGATTGCGGCATTGCACTCCAGCCTAGAGGACAAGAGGAAGACTTCATTTCAAAAAAAAGAAAAAATAAGAAAGAAATGAATATTGTAAATAACAACCAGAGTTAAAACAATACAACTCACTAATTGCTTCATAATATTTCTGGGCTCCAGATGGGAGACAACTAAACATGAGCACGTTCGCCACTCCTACTCCATGTGCCCAAAGAGTTTTCTGAGCAAGACTGTATTCACGTCCCTTACCACCCACAATGGATGAGCCTACTCACTGCAGTAAACTTGCCCTATTATGAAGTATATTGCTTCTTGCCTTTGTTTTACTGATACTATTTATTTCAAATTCTCCTATTATTAACAAAATGGATTTTTTTCCTAAAATGTGTTAATTTCCTACTCACTAACTTGTAATTTAACAGCATTTAAAATAATTTTATTTGTGCAGCTCTAATAAAGTACAATCAGAATCCGTTTTTTTGTTTTTTTTTTTTTAAGTTTCTGCCTGTGGTAGTACAAATAACTTTCCTTCCAGTTTCAATTCTAATCAACTATCATGACTACTCATGAAATACCATGTCAAAAAGGAGGCCTTGTCCAAGCTCAGCAAGGGAAGAGTATCAGAAAGTAGGCCATAAGCACAGCAGTAGTGAACTAAGAGATCTAGTAGACCTGGCCTTTTAAAGAAAGTACAAAGTCACAGGCTAATTATCTCCTTGACCTTTGTTTCTCATCCTCCTTTTTCTGAATATCTATCTTTCAGCTTCTTCTCTGATTCGTTATTCCACATCAGATAAAAAAACTCAAATGAGCTGGTACTTTCTATCAATTCAGAAAAAGCTCAAATCAGCTGATATTTTCTATCAATTTAAACTAAGAAGTTTAAGTAGGGCAGGAGTTAAAGGTATAATAAAAACTATGTTTGAAAGTTTTGATGAACAAGATGCTTTGTTAGTGAGTTAAACCATGTTTCCTAAGTACAACCCCCCAGAGCATACCTCTCTAACAAAAAATCTTTAGCCTATTAACCTGATTGTAAAAGTAGAGTAAATAATGTGAATAAATTTAGCTATAACTTTAAGTAAACAAACACCTGTAGATTACAATTAACCTAGTTCATCAATTCCAAGACATACAATTTTACGAATTTTAACATCTCTGCAACCAGGATGCATCTCAGTCAAAGCAATTCTGATCTGATCATGTGAAAGTCTTCTGCTGACAATCTTCTGTGGAATCAACAAAACCTCCAGCATCAAATTATCTTAGGTTCCATGAACATAATTATTGTATTTCCCTTTATTCCTTTAGAGTTCTCTACTAAAATGTCTAGTCAAAACCCATCATTTTGCCGGGCGCGGTGGCTCAAGCCTGTAATCCCAGCACTTTGGGAGGCCGAGACGGGCGGATCACGAGGTCAGGAGATCGAGACCATCCTGGCTAACACGGTGAAACCCCGTCTCTACTAAAAATACAAAAAACTAGCCGGGCGAGGTGGCGGGCGCCTGTAGTCCCAGCTACTCCGGAGGCTGAGGCAGGAGAATGGCGTAAACCCGGGAGGCGGAGCTTGCAGTGAGCTGAGATCCGGCCACTGCACTCCAGCCTGGGTGACAGAGCGAGACTCCGTCTCAAAAAAAAAAAAAAAACCATCATTTTTACTGATGGCACAGTTGAATTCCAAAGAGAAAACAGCCCCAGCTCACAGAGTTCTTAAGTAATACAGCAGAGTTTTATAAAGTACCGTCCCTTTTACTACAACTCAGTTTCTCTTATTGTTATCTATGAAATTAGGACAAAAGTGATTGCTCCTACCACTCTTGAAAAAATGTATTTACCTAGGAATTTTCAAGTAATACTTTTCCTAAATGTTTCTGGAATCCAAAATAAGTGTTTCCACTGTAATATAATATACACATTCCTAAAAAGCTTCCATTTTGAATAACCACAAAACAAAATTAACAGCATTTATGGCAGAAAAGGAGGTGGGGCAGAAAACTTTAAACCTATGCAACTTTATATCTTCAGCACTAACAAAAATAATAACTGGTACCTTAAGAGGAATCACGGAGAGCCTAGGCAGAGAGCTTCGTATGGCATGAGGCTGCCTCAAGTGAAATTAAATGCACAAAAACTATTGCAATGCTACAACTGGAAATGGAGCTCTGAGCAGTAAAGCTACCAAGAACCAGAGATGTGGGTGTACCTCCCTGGGGAAAGGGCCCTGCAAGCAAAAGCTCACTTTTACTTTCTTAAAATAGAGCTGGAAGGGTTTCTGCCTGTGTAGCAGCTGAGCTGAGACTGTTTTCCATTCCGGCTGAGGGTTATAACCTACTGCAGCTCTTCGGGGCCTCCTTGCTTAGGAAAAACCACTTAGAAACCAACACAACTTCCATCTGACATTATTCTGTTTGCCAACTACATATAAGCTAACTGGTGTTCTAGAAATGTGTTTTAGTAGCATAAACTGTATCACAAACCAGAGATTGCATTAGAAATCTGGTTAAGTTCAAGAAATTCTCACGGTCTGATTTACTGTGAGAATTAAATACTTAATCCAAACTAGTATTTGGATTAAGTGGGAAAGGGAAACCAGTATTTGGACTTTCACCTTTTCTTCCTTATATTCTTGAACAGTTACATGTTACCTTTAACACTTTGAAACTTTAAAAATAATGAGTGACAGAGGTTTTGGTAAGCTATCAAGTTTGCCTATCCAATTTAATCAGTTAGAATTAAGTCAAAATCATTAAGAATTTATAAGCATCATGATACACAAACATCCCTCCAAATTATTATTTTCGGTAGTAAATTCTTACCTGAAGCACAATAGGATCAATGCAAGTAAACTTAGTTTCTTCTCTGTAGAGATACTCAATGGAACACTTTAACAGAAGAATTTTGGGGTTTTTAATACAAGAATTCATCTACAAAAAAAGAACAGTTTGTTAAAGTTTTTAAAGGTTTGCATTTTACAGCCCTCCTTTAATTATAACTTTAAATCTATATTGTTCATAATTCCTACTAACTTAACATATCTCATATTAGTATTAAAATACTCTCATTTAGTTCTTTTACGGTATTACATTTTTTCAAAGCAAATAATATGTTCAGAACAACGCAAAATTCTTCAAAAATTGGTTTTGCTTTCTTAATACTACTTTGATCTTCTATTCTCTTAACTTTTTTTTTTCATTTCTGATGTTGTAAGAAGAGACATCATGCCCTGAGTGTGCACGGAGGGAGCAGTATTTAATAACGGGTTACTTCACAAACTCCAAGAAATAAGCAACTTTAAAAGCATATTTCAGTCTTTCTAAAATTCAAGAGGAGAAGAGGGAGAAAAGAATTAAAATGCCTCCTGAACATATTTCTAACAGAAAACATTTCCAATCATTAAGGCAGCAAGCTAAAATAGGTAACATGAAGTTCAAAAAGAAAATGTGAAAGCATCTCAAGAAGCAGAGACTCAAATAATATACCCTAACCTTACAGCCACAGGCAGAATAGCAATTGAGGTTTCAGGCTGACCAAGTTAATGGACCCCAAACAGCAAACAGTTCCAAAAACAGTGACTCACTAGCTGGGAAACTCAATTCAGGACACTTTGTAGCAACTACAAATCAAAGACTATCTCTAATCAGTGGGACAAGTCAGTCATTCATGCATATGTTTCCACCACATCTACATACAAATTTTCTTCACTTTCTGAGAAGGCATAACATATTTACCTCTTAATTCAACAAATATCATTTAATTTGGTTTAAAGTTCTCCTTTAAAGGGTAATGTGTGGTTTTAGTAAGACTCTATGTAGAAATACTGACTAATGTGGAATTATTGCAATAAAATATGCAATAAGTAAACAATTGAAGCCAAGCATATTTTTATTTATCTATGGTCACTAACAATTTTCATGAATCTTTTTTTTTGTTTTTTTGGAGACAGAGTCTCGCTCTGTCACCCAGGCTGGAGTGCAGTGGCATGATCTCAGCTGACTGCAACCTTCACCTCCCGCGTTCAAGTGATTCTTCTGCCTCAGCCTCCCAAGTAGCTGAGACTACAGGCACACGCCACTATGCCTGGCTGATTTTTTTGTATTTTTAGTAGAGATGGGGTTTCACCCTATTGGCCAGGCTGGTCTCAAACTCCTGACCTTGTGATCCACCTGCCTCAGCCTGCCAAAGTGCTGGGATTACACGCTCGGCCTAGTGGCTACTTTAAAAACGGTACCACCATTTCCCTAACATTCATATATTCCCACTGCCCTTAACCTACTGAATGAGAATTTCTAGGGGTTAGGCTGGGAACAGACATTTTTAAAAGGTCCACATGTGATCTCAATGTATGTACACTACACTTTGAGAATCAAAAGACTTCAGAATAAAGTTCAAGACCTTTAATGAGATATAAAGTTCTTGCCTGTTTCTTCCAGCTTCATTTATATTGCCCATATTACACTTTAGGAGCTCAGAGTCTCCTTAATACCCCAAGTTATCTCACTCCACTCCTTTGTGCTAGTGCTACAAAGACATAAGGTGAGAAAGATAACAGAAGAAAACTGACAGCTCTGTAGCCTAGCACTAGAAGAGCTATCAGCTTTAGAATGCTAAGCCTCTGGAAGGACTCCAGCCTACTAAAGAAACCCTGTCTCCCTACAATGTAATGGGATCAGGAGATAAATAATGCTAGTATCTTATCATTCTATTGATCTAGAAGCCTGATCCTCCCCACTTCCTCCTTCTGTCTGGTGAATTCCCATTATTCAAATTCCAATCCATTCATCCTCAGCTCTGGGAAATCTTCCCTGAACCTACCAAATTTCACCCCTATGGCAGACACAGCTGCCTTTCATTGTCCATTGTCCATTTCTTCCATGACTAAGGTGCCCCAGCTTGTTACCTAAGCACACAGCCATGGTTTGCTGGACTTCACTGCTGAACTGAATCACATTACCTTTTTATGTGCAATGTTCTTGGTACAAACAAAGCCATTGACAACCACAGAATCAAACTTCTTTCCACCTGGGATCTAATGGAACAATTAAGAAAACAATAAAATTCAATAATAACATGCTTAGAATCTAGTCAGATGTATGCTATTATTTCTTTCCATTTTTTTTTTAACTACTGTGTAATCAAATAAGAACAAAAAATTTCAGGAAATAATTGTTCCTTTCAACCAATGATCAACGGCATCTCTGCATGACTCTGTTTTCCCATCCCCTGTTCTCTAATGTACTATACTAGGACTCTAAAGTACTCACTGACTGAATAAACTAGCGCCATGTGGCGGTTAACACTACTGTTTAAGTTAAATATCACAGGGAAAAAGCACACACAGGACTCCATTACTATCTAAATCAGGGGTGTCCAGTCTTTTGACTTCCCTGGGCCTCATTGCAAAATGAATTATACTGGGCCACACATAAAATACACTAACAACAGTGGATGAGCTTAAAAAAAAAATTACAAAAAATGTCATAATGTTTTAAGAAAGTTTATGAATTGGTGTTGGGCCGGATTCAAAGCACTCTTGGGCAGCATGCAGCCCATAGGCCACGAGTTGGACAAGCTTGATCTAAATAAAGCAAATTACCCACTGCTTTTCCTCAGAACAGTGATCATAATCTGTGAGAATAGGGTTTCTCACAGCTGACGTGTCAAGAAGAGGAAGCAAGTAAGGAAGAACCTGTATTGGTTTGAGTTCCCAACCCATCTCCGATATAACTCATCCTTTCCATTCACCTCTCACTTCCTATGCGTGGCTTCCATGACTCCTAAGTGCACTGCTAACAAACAAGGCAGACAGCAAAACCTCCTACTCCTCATCTAGCAACCCTCAGGGTAATGACTCTTTTTAGATTACCATTAAGAGAAAAATTATAATCAGTCCTGCCTCATCACTTCCTAGTATTAGTAAAACATTAGCAGAGCTCACTTTTTTGATGTGGACAAACTGACGGATATCCATGTCATCGTCCTGGTTCTTGACATCAGGTCGGACTGTCTGAACAACCTGGCAGACCAATGACACAATGATGTCCCTCCAAGATGATGACAGTGAGTCACTATGGAGCAACTGCTGGAGTAGTGCCATCATGTGGTTATGATTAGCTGAACTATAAAAATATTATAAGAAAAAAGTTGGCATAGTTAATACTGCCAGAGACAATAATTCTGATGATAAAACAGTCTACAAAGAAATAAACATAATTACGGTTCAGAGATAAGATTTTCTAGGTCAATATCATTCTTTCATTATATCTATACCTTAAGGATTTTGCATATAAATGAAATCTGAATATCTTCCACTAAGAAGTTCCCTGCAATTGACTGAAATGAAATTTTAACATGTAAAATGGGGACAGACAAGCAGAGTTTGGGGCTCTTGGTTTTTCTGTTTTTTTCTCTGAGACAAAGTCTTGCTCTGTTGCCTAGGCTGGAGTACAGTGGCGTGATCTCAGCTCACTGCAACCTCCACCTCTTGAGTTTAAGCAATCCTCCTATCTCAGTTTCCCGAGTAGTTATGATTACAGACCCACACCACCACGCCTGGCTAATTTTTGTATTATTAGTAGAGACGGGGTTTTACCATGTTGGCCAGGCTGGTCTCGACCTTCTGACCTTGTGATCCTCCCGCCTCGGCCTCCCAAAGTGCTGGGATTACAGGCATGAGCTGCCGCACCCAGTTGGGGCTCTTGGTTTTATAAGAAATGTAATCACAAGTCAAAATAGGTTTTATTTCCTAAGTAATCTTAGTATTCTTTACTTTCTAAGGAAAAAGAAAAATACCTCCCTTTTTAAGAGGAATGATGCATATGCTTATCAAGTCACTGAAGATAATAAAAGTGAAAAATTAAAATTTAAAATTTCATTTCCTTACAGCAACCTCTCCATGGCTTGTTTCTCCCCATTCTCCTCCCTTAGGAGCTCCAGGTTGTTATGATGCCAGCCCAAAGGTGTGAAAGGCAGCTCTTTGGATTTTTCCTCTACTCGACGATTAAATAAGGATTCTAAGTACAATATAAAATAAGTTATTACTTCATTGTCCTGTTTTATAACACCTACTCATGTATTTAGAAATGGCCCTTTCTCTTTATAAATGTTTTAAGTTAGCCAACATAAATTATTGGCGTAAAAAGGCAAGAACATGTAATAAACATATAAAAAAATGCATAAGAAAATACATACAAATACGTAAAATACGCTAAAAATACAGAAATGCAAGAATTAAGAAGAGCAGTAATTGGCAACCGCCAAAATCAGAAACTGTGAAAATCAAACGTACGTAACTAAGACTCTCAAGCCAATAATTATAAGCACAGCTTCTGAAAAGCAAATAAAATGAAACTTTTGCTTCTCTTTTCAATTTTTAAAAAGGAGGGTGTTAATATCCCCTTTAAAATCACAAACTGGGCTGGGCGTGGTGGCTCACGCCTGTAATTCCAATACTTTGGGAGGCCGAGGTGGGGAGATTGCCTGAGGTCAGGAGTTTTGAGACCAGTCTGGCCAACATGGCGACACCCCATCTCTACTAAAAGCACAAAAATTAGCTGGGTGTGGTGGTACATGCCTGCAATCCCAGCTACAAGGGAGGCTGAGGCAGGAGAATCACCTGAACCTAGGAGGAAGAGATTGCAGTGAGCCAAGGTCACGCCACTGCACTCCAGCCTGAGTGACAGAGCGAGACTCCATCTCAAAAATAGAAAGAAAAAAAAAAAATCACAAACTGAAAAGTGCATTCAACAGAAATCTAAATGCTGGCAGAACACATGATAGCGTGGGTGACGAATTTTCAAGAAAGAAGCTCAGCTCAGATATCCTAAAACAACAGATGACAGTGTAGAAAGTCTATTCAGACAATCCTCAATAGTGTTTCTCTTTCAATATTGGCACAGAGGTTTTTTAACAAAATTTTAGCAAGACAGACTCAAAAACATAAATATTAAAACATAATAAATAGTATTTATGTAGAATTTGTGTAAAATCTTTAAATTTTTTAAAGATGAGTGAAAACAGATCAAGACAAAAAATTAATAATAAATGCTTAACGAAAAAAATATGTTCACTAAATAACTATTGAATAATCTGACCAAATAAGTGGAAAGAAAAGAAGTAGGAAATGCTTACAAAAATTCTCTAACCTGTCCCCTCTTAAAAGCAAAACAAACAAAAAAACTTCTACCAAACAGCCCAGCAGATTACACAGTAAAGTATATGTCCATGACATGTGAAATACAAGAACTGCACATTTCAATTACATAAAGGGCCACTCTGTAAACTTCTAGCTGAACCAGATGCTTGGAGGTGAATTTAGAAGCACTGTCAAGCTATCAGACAAGCTGCAGTGGCCTCCTTGTACCAGCTTGCCTTCTCTCTTTGATTTGAAACCCTGGAAGCCAAGAAGGAAGGGAAATTTTCTCCCATTATCTGAGGCCTAACCAGTGGAGTACTATGGACCAATTAAGAATGTCTTTACTCTAGGAAGCTAAGCTAAGTGGGGAAGGAATAGGAGAAGGCTAATACTTTTCTATTCTCCTTTTGTGTCCAAAAGAAATTTATCAGCAGAGTTAGTTCTTTATCCTCTCCTGCCTACTTCTCTTCCTCACTCCACAGGACAAGCAGCATCCTTAACTGGAGATCTGCCTGTGGGCTTTTTGACAAATGTGACAATCCTTGATGAGATGTATATCAATACTTAATATTATATTCACAATATAGTTAAGTGTAAACTATGTCTTTAAAAGAATTAAGTTCAAATTCTACTTAAAAGTTTTAAACAATTACTTTTCACATCAGAGACCTCCTTCTTGCAAACCAAGTCCGAGTTTACATTCTTGGTTCTCAACACTCTCAAAATCACTATACATATTAAAAATTGTGTTCCCATACTACCATAATCAAATATATTTTCAGCACCTTCTCTGTGCCTATCAATGTGCTAAGCCCTAAGTATATCCTCATGAACAAAAGAGACACCATTCCACATACAGCTTTTTATAAAATTACCTTTGATGAAAGCGTCACTTATTGAGAGCTGTTGTCCTCCAGTGTCGGAAATCAAATACTCTGCATACCAGGGAGACAACAGAGAGGAGGAAGGAAAGGAGAGACATATGACTATAATATGTCAGCATAATTATATAGCAAAAACACCCACACACAAAATATTACTCATACTAAACCCATCACTGCCCAGCAAATTCAAGAAAGTTTTGGGTCAAAATGCCTCTTGATACTTGTTCTATGCACTTCATACTAAACTTAAGCAGACTTGCATTAATAACGCAATAGAGCCGTGAAACAATTCTCCTTAATTCAAATGTCAGATAGAGAAACGTTTTTCTCTTACCAAAACCAACCGGTTTATGAACATTAAGATCTTCAGATACTTGTACGACCATCTTAAAGCATTACAGTTCTTTTCACATGTAACTTGATGATTTAACAAATAATCACTTTGCCTATGCACAAAGTAGTTCACAGAGAACCCACCTGATAAAACAATACAAACTTTTTTAAAATTTCAGAATATAAGCTATAAAACAAATTAATACAGAAGTGACATTGGCAGGAAAAAAGACAAAACTCATCAGTATTTGTACTAGTTCCGAATAAGCATTTTTGTTTTTCAAAAATTATACCAAACACTGCCGAATTTTTGCTAGACATTAACTGAACACATTCTGAAGGCTTTTAATAAATAAAAAGGTTTTCTTACTAGTGAAACTTACTCTTTACTTCCCCATGAACTTTCTCTAGGTCTGTGACCAAGCATAGCTTAAATGGGGTTCTTTCCACTATGCAAATAAAAACACGATACACGTTAACTCCTTTAAGGTAAAGGTTCTCCACAAAATTTTCTCCAAGTTCATTTATAAACAACTGGGCTTTAAAAGTTACTATGTTTATAAGCCAATATGCTCATCCTTCCAACCAGGAAACAAAGAAAGTATTTTATTTAGAAAGTTCAAGTGCACTATGCCAAATACAATAAAATCGAGCATATGGACAAGACAGATGTTATACTTTATTTCTACTCTTCCCTTACAGAAATGACTAACACCAAATTCTCTCAGTTCAATTAATGTACTGTTCTTTACCAGCCTTCTCACACTAAAGCTTAATTGTATCTATGAGACTCCAGAAATGGTGGATTTTCCCCTTTTAGTTATGAAAAAAATTAAGCCTACAGAAAATGCTGTATACCATCCACCTGAGTTCAACAATTGTTAAGGATTTGCCATATATGTGTATGTTTCTTCCCTCCAATTATTCAAAGTTACACACATCATGACACTTTACCACTAGGACATCAGCACAACTCTCATAAAAATAAGGGTATTCTTCTCTACAGCACAGTATTATTTACACATTTGAGAAAGTTAACAATGTCTTAATAGCACAGAATTAGCCCATACTCAAGTTTATCCAACTGTCCCCAAAATGTTTTCTAATCAACAGTTTTTTTTTCAAGCCTCGATGCAAACAAGTTCACACATGGCATTTGGTTCCTGTATCTCTTCATTCTCTTTTAATCTAGAACAGATCTCCTGTCTTTTTTCCTTTTCATAAAATGAACTTCAAAAGAACCCAGGTTATTGTTCTGTGGGACGTCCCACATTCTGAGTACAATCGTCTTCTCATGGTGTGTTTAACTTGCTCCTCTATCCCATGTTTTCCTGTACACAGAAAACTGCATCTAGAGGTTTACAGAAGCCATGGTTTTCACCTTCTTCTCTAGGTTCTACTTGCTAACTTTCCAAGAATAGTTCAGAATCCTGCTTGCAACACATAGTAAAATATATTTTAATTGTACCATTCCCTAAGACTAATAATGAAAAATTAAGTTTGAAAATAGGGTTTTGTCACTTAAGATAGAAAGCATAAGTAGTATTTTTTAAAGTACAGATATTTCAACCAATTTTATAAATCCAATTTTCCTCAGCCTTAAACAACATAGGACAATCCATAAGAAAATATTTAATAAGTACTACCTTTAATTTCAATGTAAAGATAAAAAAAAATTCCCATTTGTTTTTATACAAAGGGAATGAAAACCAGAGGCAGAAGAATTCTATTATTCTTTCACATAACTACCAGTCTCCCTGGAAATCTTTATTTTCTGGTAATCAGTGTTCATCCTGACTGTAACACTGAGCAAACTATTACAACTTCACAAGAAAAAAAATGTAACAATAACTCATTAGTATGTTAAAAACTAACTAAGAGAGAACTGTGAAAGCCAGCTATATTTATTAAGAGATTTATGAACTCTTCAAATTATAAGGTTGCAAATGACCTAAGACATCAATTTAATAATTATGTTCTTCCTAACGCTGGAACCTTCTCTATAATATTCTCACTGAGTAGGCTAAAAGATTATAATTTCTTTTTAATTCTAGATCTAGGTTTTTCATTTCACAGATTTAGAATTAAAAGAAAATTTAGAAGTCCCCAAGTCTATGTAACCCATCACCCAATGTGGGCATCTGTCCTCAATAACTATGACAAGTGAACATTCAGACACAACCTGGACACTTCCCATGCACAGTGGCAAAAGTTCACTATTCCTGACTACTGAATCTATTTCTTCCTTCAGCCATATGCAAAATAAATATAATTTCTTTCAGGTACTCTTCAGATACCTAAAGGCAACACCAAGTCTTCTTTTCTCCATTTCAAATAGTCCAGATTCTCTTATCATGGTTTCCAGATGTCTTAGGATCCTGGCAACCTCGCTCTATTCATAAATCAGAACTAAACACAAAACATTAAATTGGATCCTGATTCTAGACATTATATGGCCACTAATGAAATCTACTATTGCACTGGGGGGTGCAGAGGGGTTGATACATCACACTCTTAAATTTGCAAATAACTAAAACTTAGATCTTTATCATACAAATTATTAAGAGTGACTTTCTCCAAAATACTAATAGTAAATGTGTTAAGCCTTATTATTATATTATGTTTAACTGTGTTAACTATCATCTTGTTAGTCTCAATGTATTGCTTGAGAAAATCAAGATTTTTAAATGTCAGTTCTACTATCCAACACACTAGCCATTCTTCCCAGATTTTAATTATTTGTGGATCTAAAAAACATTAAAAGTGCTGACCAAAAAAAAAGTGGTGAACAACACTAAATACAGGGAGTCAAATCCCTATAACATAACCTAGGAGCATCTGCTTCCTGTTGACATCAAATTATTAATTATCCTTTCAATATTTTGTACAACAAGCTACAAATCCACGTGTTAACACCAGTAGTGGGCCAGGTGCAGTGGCTCACGCCTATAATCCCAGCACTTTGGGAGGCTGAGGCTGGCGGACTGCCTGAGGTCAGGAGTTCGAGATCAGCCTGACCAACATGGTGAAACCCCGTCTCTACTAAAAATACAAAAATTAGCCAGGCATGGTGGCTGGTGCCTGTAATCCCAGCTACTTGGGAGGCTGAGACAGGAGAATTGCTTGAACCCGGAGGGCGGAGTTTTCAGTGAGCCAAGACCAGGCCATTGCACTCCAGCCTGGGCAACAAGAGCAAAACTTTGTCTCAAACAAACAAAAAAACAAAAAACAAAAAAAAAACCCAAAAAAAAACACCACTAGTAGTGGTATCATAAACTCTTACATTCACCAAACACACTACACTCTTTGTGTTTTTCATATTAAAAGCTCACACTAAGTAGAATGGTGGTTACCAGAGGTTGAGGAAGTGAAGGGAATGGGGAGATGATGGTCAAAGTGTAAAATGTTTCATTCAGACAGGAAGAATAAGTTTTTGAGAAATATTGTACAGCATGATGACTATAGTTAATAACAGTGTATTGTATATTTCAAAATTGCTAAGAGTAAATTTCAAAGGTTCTCACCACTAATAATAACAAGGATTTTTTTTTTTTTTTTGGTAAGATAAAGTCTCACTCTGTCATCCAAGCCGGACTGCAGTGGCAAAATCATGGCTCACTGCAGCCTCAACCTGCTGAGCTCAAGTAATCCTCCCACCTCAGCCTCCCAAATAGCTGGGACCACATGTGCATACCACCACACCCAGCTAATTCTTTTGTATTTTTTGTAGAGACGGGGTTTGCCACATTGCCCAAACTGGTAGTTTGTTGTGCAAAATATTGAAAGGATAATTAATAATTTGATGTCAACAGGAAGGGGATGCTCCTAGGTTATGTTATAGACTCAAGCAATCCGCCTGCCTCAGCCACTCAAAGTGCTGGGATTACAGGCATGAGTCACTGCACCCTGCCCCAACAAAAAGGATTTAAAATGATGAATATGTTCATTAGCTTGGTTTAATAAACATATCCATCATTTCAAATCCTTACTTGTTCCTCAATCATTCCATATTTTATACATATATTGTAACATCTTTTTATATCCCATAAATACATACAATTATAATTTGTCAATTTACAATTTAAAAAATAAAGCTCATACAGACTCCAAAGCCTGTGCTTTAAACAAATAAATATGACCATTGCTTTTGCCTCTTTTAACGTATTTCAAGTACGAAATTGTCCTCTTTGTCTACAAAGCTATTGAGAGATCATTAAATGTCTTATTAACATCAACAAAGATAGTATCTCTCATAGTCTTATCAATCTTGTATCACCATAAAAAATGGAAATGGGGTTGTTTTGGAATGACTTATTTTGGTTAACCAACACTGGTACCCAGTTACCACCAATTCCTTGTCTAAATACCATAGAACATTCTGTTCACTACACTTCTCCACATTTTTCCAGCTTCCAATGTCACATCAAGAACCCATCTTTAAAAAACAAAAAAAACAATGCATCTATCACTACAGTCATCTAGACTCTCTCCTACTCTTTGCAACTCTTCAAAGATAACAAACTCTGGCTCCATGATCCCAGATCCAAAGTCTTTCAATAACCTGGCATATAGTTTGCCTAAACCTGGCAACAGAATTGTTTAAAAAACCATTAATTCTCTATCTCTTTATTACCCTGGACTTCACTTTCCTCTTAACCACGTGTATTCTTTCCTGGTAAGATTAGTCTAAAGAGTGGGAAGGAAAAAAAGCCTTCTTTTAGTCATCAATCAATATTACATAACTTTCCCAAATAACTAGCCTAGTTTTTCTTTCTACTAAACTTTAAATCTTTCTCAGATATCCTTGACATTTTCTCCAACCTTCAGTGCAAGCTGGACTTCTATTACTGTCATTTTTCTTAAAAGTGCTGTCCCCTCTTTCAGATTTATTCCATGTAAGTTGCCACTTACAACTTTGATAGACAATCTGTTTAAAAGACTGATGGCCAGGAACAATGGCTCATGCCTGTAATCCCAACCCTTACGGAGGCCAAGGTGGGTGAATCACTTGAGGCCAGGAGTTCAAGACCAATTTGGCCAACATGGTAAAGCCCCATCTTTATTAAAAATACAAAAAATTAGTCAGGCATGGTGGTGTGCACTGGTAATCCCAGCTACTCAGGAGGCTGAGGTGGGATAATCACTTGAACCCGAGAGGTGGAGGTTGCAGTGAGCTGAGATCGCACAACTGCACTCCAGCCTGTTGTCTCTTAAAAAAAAAAAGGGGGGGATTGAGATCAGGGAGGTTCCAAAGGAGTCATATTTTTGTTAACTGCAGGTGTTTCTCCTGTCAATTTCCTTGGAGACACAATCTCAGGTTGTTACCATAACAATGTCATTTTTGGAGCCTCCTGTTCCATTCCACTCCACATGTTCTCAAGTTAGGTTTTCAAAAGTAAGTATCTGACTGTGCTCAGCAGTCTATCCTTTGCTATTACAAATTCTATGATGACAGGTCACTCTTCAAGATTTTCAGAACTCCTTTAACGTTCCAAGAGGTGAAATCATCAGCAAGTCAAAAGTGTACTTCACATTCTGCTTACAGCAAAATTCAATTGCCAACAGATGTGTCCAGAGAACAGATGTTCATCTGTGTGCCCCGACCCACATCTGTAAGTTTATACTCAAAACCTTCATAATATCCCCCATGTGACCACCATCTATAGTTAATTCTCACACAAGTGTCATATCTGCTTTTCCATCCTTTCATACTCACCCAAATATTCTCCATCATTTTTCCAGTTTCTGTTTTGAGGATTTCCATAAAGATGTCTATCTTACTCATGTTCAATGCTAGTCAAGTCTCCTCATTAACAGACCCTCTCTAAATTTCTTATTTTTAAATAATATATTCCTTTTTTATTACTATAACTCTTAAGTACCATTGTACCACATTTTGATAATAGCTAATACTGACAATTATGAGAAATTTGTTGGAGAAATATAAACTTGTATCAAATCATTTTAGTATAAATGTTTGGTTCAAAAGCTTCTGTTTTCTGATCTATTTTTAGGCTCAAAATAGAGTGCGCAAAACTAAGGCAAGCATTTCAGATCTAAGCAAGGAGACAATTCTACTTTAGACAGTTATATGTTTAAAATACAAACTCCAGGTAAAATCATGGAATAAAGTGCTTCATCTTTATAATATTGATTTTTCAGTTATTACGACATAATGAAATCCCTCATTTATTTATTTACTCATGTATTTTTTACTTATTCACTTCTGCACAATCCCATGATAGGACTATAATTTAAATTGGCTTTTAATTATATCCAATAAAGTAAGCCTCATCATCCATTTTAAAAACAGGCATTTCTTATGTGCTGCTGTTAGATTTTAGTAATGTTTACCTCTTTCTCCTTTTACACAAAATGTCTTTTGAATATGGTCACTACTATTTTTGAGCCAGTAGACTAAAGCATCAAATAAAATAGCTAAAAATAATGAATTCATTTTACATTAGAGAAGAAATTGTTTTAATAAACATAGAATATACATACTAACCATTATGAATTATTGTGGAGGTATTTTGGAACGTGTGAATGATTTTCCCCCAATCTGGTTCAAGCATCTTAATGAGTTTAGTGAAGTATTATGTTACTGGGTAACGGCAAAGGCAAACAGGCTTTAAAATGTTAAATGAAGAAAGAGAAAAGAATAGAGCAGAACATCCATGTTATAAATGCAAAGAAATGCCACCTTGGAAGTTGCACATTATGGGAAGAGCAGTCAGATGTGGTTCCTTTTAAAGACTACAAGCTTTAAACTGGGCATGGTGCTGCTGAGGAAGAAAACAAGAAACAAAAGGAATCAACCAAAAAAGGTATGGGGAGGAGGTGTGGGAGAAATGAGAAAGGGTAGAACAAAACCCACACCAAATCCCCTCAGCCACATCGGACAGAGGAAGCCAGAAAGACAGGCTGGCATGAGATTCTATGGCCCAGCTGTCCAGCCTGTGTTTGGATTCCAGATGGTGACTACCTCCTACCTTTTTGGTCAGCAGGGTGAGGGGGCACATGTGGGTACTTGGAGGGCTTCTTGATATGGAAGTTCACGTTGTCCAGCTCCACGTTCAGGCTGATAGAAGCGGCTGAGTCACTGTCCACTGTGGACTGGAAACTGCTGACTGATGTGCGCTTGCTAGGACTGGCAGAATCTTTTAGTGTTGGGAAGGGGAAAGAAATATAGGGAGAGGAGGGGAGTAAAAATGGGTTTTATCAGGGTATTGGAGGAAAGGAGAAAACTGTTTTTTTAATATACAAGCCCAATGTGCAATACCAAAATGGATACAGTATTTTCACGTACTTCTGTGTAGACTTAATAAAATTTGAACAAGTTAAATGTAAAATCAATTTTTAAAATGAAGAAATATATTGGAGGTTCTGCAGAGAGAAAGTCTGATATCATAGTGAAGAGATGAGAAAGTTGTCTGCTGCCATATTATTAGTTCAGTTATTTTTAAGCTGCTGCAAACTATAGACTATGGTAAAATCTAGAAATGTCAGCCTAACAAGTTGGTTTAAGAAAATACTGTATCTAAGACAAAGACTGCTATCAGATGTTTCCATTTAGTTGGAGCCATAAATCATAAAGCGGAATTATTTCAACAAACAAGGTAATCATTTTATCATTCATACACAGTAATGACCCATCAAAACTAAAATGTTAGAAAGTTAAACTCACTAGCCAAATTATCGTCACCTTCTTCAGCTATCTGTTCTGTGTCACTGTCATCAAACTTTATGTCTTTAAACCAGGATGGTTCAGAGTGTCCTTCCACGGAGTTCACTGAGTCACTGTCTGGAGAAGGCGTCTCAGAAAATTCTGTACTCTGAAAGGATGAAGACAGGATCCAAGCAATTGGCCCTCAATGGCAACAATGTTAAGGCTGTCACACTATAAATAAATTGTAGTCCAATATTTCTATGAACTTAACAATTGAATTTATATAAAAATAAACAAATTAACAAAAACTCAATTATAAACCAGAATCATACTGACGATTCCACTCTTTAAAATTATAATTTTCATTAACTAGAAGACTTAAGTTGTATATTAAGAACAAAACATTTTTTTGATACAGATTTTAGAGTGTTTCATTTCATGCCTTAATCCTGAGAGTGAAGATAGCTTAGAATTTATTTTAGCTCTGGGGAAACTCTCTCCAGAACACATATTGGAAAATAAATTTTAATCAATCACACCACACTAGTATTTGGAGTCATTTGTCTCTTCTAACCATTGACTTTCCAATTTTAGTTCACAAAGGTGTTACTAAACATTACACAGCTGACCCTTGAACAAGGGTTTAAACTGCAAGAGTCTACTTATATGTAGATTTCTTTTTCTGCCTCTGCAGACAGCAAAAGCAATCTCTTCTTTTCCTCCCTCCTCCTCAGCCTACTCAACATGAAACAATGAGGATGAAGACTTTTGTGATGATCCATTTCCACTTAATGAATAGTAAGTAAAGTTTCTCTTCCTTATGATTTTCTTCATGTTTCTGTAGCTTACTTTATTGTAAGAATATGGTATATAATACACATAACATACAAAATATGTATTAATTGCCTGTTATTGATAAAGATTCCAGTCAACAGTAAGTTATTAGTAGTTAAGTTTTGGGGAAGTCAAACACCGGTGAATTTTCAACTCTTCAGGGGGTCAGTATCCCTAACTCTTAAGGGTTGGCTAAATATGCATGTGTGCCTGTGTGTGTATATATATGTATATATATGTTTATATATGTGTGTGTGTATATATAACCCACATATTGTATCAAATTACATAAACCAAGAGTGAACATATATCTTTTTTTGAAGTTATATTTTTAAATAATTTCCACTTCCCTAAAACAAAAAAATATATATTCATCAGTATACCATTGTTTTTGTTTGTTTGTTTTGAGATGGAGTCTTGCTCTGTCACCCAGGCTGGAGTACAATGACGCAATCTCAGCTCACTGCAAGCTCCACCTCCCGGGTTCATGTCATTCTCCTGTCTCAGCCTCCCAAGTAGCTGGAACTACAGGCACCCACCACCACGCCTGACTAATTTTTTTGTATTTTTAGTATAGATGGGGTTTCACCGTGTTAGCCAGGATGGTCTCCATCTCCTGACCTCAGATGATCTGCCCACCTCGGCCTCCGAAAGTGCTGGGATTACAGGTGTGAGCCACCGCACCTGGCCATCATCACTATTGTTATACAATAGTGCTAGAGCCAAAATTATTTCAACAGATGCCATAAAATTTTTCATTGTATTATTTATACTCTCACTTAGTTCTAAAAACATAGGCATAATAAAACCAAAAACCATTAAAGTTAAATGATAAGCAACTATAAACACCAT
Source organism: Colobus angolensis palliatus (assembly GCF_000951035.1). Taxonomy (NCBI): domain Eukaryota; kingdom Metazoa; phylum Chordata; class Mammalia; order Primates; family Cercopithecidae; genus Colobus; species Colobus angolensis. The sequence continues at coordinate 286,383 of NW_012116266.1, forward strand.
AAAGCCAAATTTAAGAACTACCACACCAACTAAAAAAAGTGTTTGATTCTTACTTTTTTCCTTTTTATTGTCTGATCAAATTTAAAGTAAACGATAAAATGTTTGATTCTAATGGCAGCTTTTTCATTATTGCTGCCTGCCAAGTAAAAAAAAATGTTTTAACTTTCCTCAAACAGCAGGAAAAAATGTTAGAAAAAATTATCTTCTAATAAACTACTTTTTATTCCCACTGATGAAGAAAGACTATAAAATAAGCTTGCTACATTCTAATTGGCAGTAAACACTGAAAAGTACCTGCAGTGGTCTATACAGCGCATACTCATCTCTGAAAAGCTGGTCGTGATGACTAACACAATCCAGCCAACGTCCATCAACCATTGCTTGTCCAATCGCTATAGCTTGTGCCCTGAATCAAGACCCACAAAAATGAAAAGTTTTAAAAGTCAGTCAGAACAGTTAAGTACCAGATAAGACACAACCTTAAATTTTTTTTTCAGTTCTAATCAGAGTTAGAATTTCATATGGCCCTTGGATAAGTAAAGGACAAAACAAGACAGAGTTAAAGCATATTAAAAGATTCTTCCAGGTACTATAGTAAAGGACAAGAAACTACTGGTAAGGCAGTCCTAACAAAACCTAATTTTAATAACAGCAAGCATTGACTGAGTATTCAATGCATGCACAACCCTGTACTTAACAGATTTAAAAAATGTTGAGAAAAGCTCCTACCTTCAAGGAGCTTAGTTTTAATAAGACAATAGCAAACATTACAGATACAGGCATAAAATATGTATACATATATACATGAAATAGACACTTAATGACACGTTACATTATATGGCATTTCACAATTCATAAAGCACTTCAGCCAATATTATTTCATCCCCCACAGTTTATTCACAGGACCACATAATTTTCCTCATACTGAAGAAGTCTCAAAGAGATTGAATAATGTGACTAAAAGCACAAAGCTAAAAAATATATACAGCCAAAATTGCAACCAGGGCTTTACTGCTTAAAGTTATTTCTCTTTACTTCTTTACGTACCTTTTTCTTCCCGTGAGAGGAGGAGTAGCTAATCTGAGAAAATAGTAAAAGCTAGGGTATATGTGTATTTGAAAAGCAGGACCTGTTACTCTTTTTTATAAATGATTTATGAGGCAAGCTAGGACCCGACAGGCATAGCTCACACAGGTTACAACCTGTCTAGATTAAATACTCAACACAGGTTACAACCTGTCTAGATTAGTGAACAGTAGCTGAGGAATTCTTTGGCCTTAGGTTCCAGCTACATTCTCTAATCCTGCTTTGCTAGACAGTTCTTCTGCTTTTAATAAGGTAAATTAAGATCCCATTTGGCTCCTTGTACTCCTTGCACCTGTTCTCTGCTGGTTTAAACTCAGACTGGAGGAGGGTTAAATAATTAGCACACTAAACCATCAATCAGATAAAACAAAGAGCACCCTAACTCTACAAAGAAATCTATAACTCTTACTATCTTCAAATATGTTTTCTCATTCAAAACATAGAAACCTCTTTCTAAGACCAGAATACCTTGTGGCAATGTGCCCATTTCGGATTAGCCAGTTGACTAATTCCTTTCCTACAATGCAGTTGGGATGCGTTCTCAACCAGTAGCGGTGATCCTGAAACTCCATTCCACTGCTGTGATGGCAGATTTTTTTCCACAGGTCCTTTAACTGAACACTGTCCTGCAATCACATTAACAGCAAGTAGTTACTCTTTAGAAAAATGCTATATACTTTTTCAGATGTTTTCCTGTGATTTTGAGACTCATAAAAGGAAACCTAATTTGGATTTATGGTAGCTAACTCACACAATTTAATACAAATGACATATACATGGGAACAGCTTGAACTCAGCTCATCTAATTCCAAACGTAACTTTTTCTCTTGAAAACCAATTATTTCAAATACTTCTTTTTTCAGTCAATGGCACATCTCCTATTTATGTATTCTTCTTTGGAGATGGGGCAAGGCAGAGGGAGACAATAGTTAATCACACTAACCTAAGGTAACTGTTCCTAGAGGCTTTCACTCCACCACATCTCACCAGGTACCCAACTGTCAGATGAGTTTCTTTTAAAGGAAGACCTTCAGTAAATTACTCCCTTCTCAAAAAATTTCTGAATGTTCCTCAGCAACTAAAGGTTCAAATCTACACCTGTAAGTACAGAATTCATTGCCTTCCACCAGGTAGTCCCAAATAACTTTCCTTTCTCATTGCCCCCAGACTCCTATTTAAACTCTCTTCCAATTAAAAAATCTTACTTCTGGCCATGGAAAACATCATGCTTATTCCTACCTCTATATCTTTCTTCACACCTTTAAATAAGATTCACCTTCCTCACTGCCTATCCAAAACTATTCCATCTCTCAAGGTCCAGTTCAAGCCCTTCAGTTTAAGCCTTTTTCTGATTCCCTCATTAGTAATGAGCTGTTTTTTGAATTCTTACATGACATATAGTCATATTATTTGATATTGTTAAAGTATTACTACTTCCACTATTAAGGATCTTCTCCCTGATCTTATTTCTACCTTTTGTGAGTTTGTTGGTTTGTTTGTTGTCTTAGAGACAAGGTCTTGCTATGTTGCCCAGGCTGGAGTGCAGTGGCTATTCATGGCCATGATCACAGCACCCTACAGCCTCAAACCCCTGGCCTCAAGAGTCCTCTCGCCCTAGCCTTCCAAGTAGCTGGGACTACAACTGCATGCCACACCTGGCTCTTACTTCTACTTTTGAATTATAAGCTTGAGGACACAGCCATATCTTCCATTTCTCTGAGTCACTCTTAGAATTGAACACAGTAATGCACAGATAAATTCAATAAGCAACTGATTATTTCATATAAACATATAGTATTAAATGACTGAAAAGTGTTACATGTGTATAACAAACATGCTTCAAAGCTTAAATAGCAATATGGGACCTAAGAGTTAAGCTCTCTTATTATGTAGGTAACTGAATTCTGATTTTACCAGACAAAAGGGGTAAAAAAAAATACTGGCCAGGTATGGTGGCTCACACCTGTAATCCCAGCACTTTGGGAGGCCAAGGCAGGCAGATCACGAGGTCAGGAGATCGAGACCATCCTGACCAACACTGTGAAACCCTGTCTCTACTAAAAATACAAAGATTAGCTGGGTGTGGTGGCATGTGCCTGTAGTCCCAGCTACTCAGGAGCCTGAGGTAGGAGAATCGCTTAAACCTGGAAGGGAGAGACTGCAGTGAGCCAAGATCCCGCCACTGCACTCCAGCCTAGTAACAGAGCGAGACTCCATCTCCAAAAAAAAAAGGAAAAAAGAAAAGAAAAGAAGAAAATATTAATGCAATGAGTACAGAATACTTGACCCATCCCTCAGGTGATCCTAGAAAAACTGAAGCTAAGCACTTCTGTTTAACTGATACACTATTTCATTTATATGTTTCTTTTTAAAAAGACTCAGTGACAGGCTGGGTGCAGTGGCTCACACCTGTGGGGAGCCAAGGTGGACAGATCACTTGAGGTCAGGAGTTTGAGACCAGCCTGGCCAACATGGTGAAACCACGTCTCTACTAAAAATACAAAAAATTAGCCAGGTGTGCTGGCACGTGCCTGTAATCCCAGCTACTCAGGAGGCTAAGGCACCAGAATCGCTTAAGTCTGGGAGGCGGAGGTTGCCGGGAGCCAAGATCACACCACTGCACCCCAACCTGGGCGGCACACCGAGACTCTGTCTCAAAAAGAAAAAAAAAAGACTCAGTCACATAAACATTCTCTATGCTCAAAACTAGCAATAGGTCAAAGATACTGGACCAGTACCAGAAGAATTTTGCGTTCATCCTCAGTGGTCTCTGTCCTAACATATGTTCGGTTAGCCTGGGGACTGACAGATGTCTCATATGAAGGTACCATAGGAGAACCAGATCTATCCAGTGACAGGTTAGTAATGCTGGCTGATCTGGAAATAAAAACAAAAAGTGAAATCACAGGTGTAAATTCTTCTTCAATATATAGAATTACAGAGAAAATTCATTTTTAAATAAATGATTATTTACCAATGTTAAGGGTACTTTTAAAAGTATTTATGATGGTTATGCATGATACTATCATTGGAAGAAATCTGGTAAAGGATACCCAGAAATTCTCTGTACAATATTTGCAACTCTATGTAAGTCTACATTTTGCAATTCTATGTGTGTCTAAAACTACTTGGAAATAAGTTTAAAAGAAAGTAGCTACGGAAAGATTACAGGAAAACAATTATATAGCTCATATATCAGTAATATTTCAAAGGGAATAGATACAAAGTCTTCTTGTTAAAATGCTGTAAGTCAGTGGATTTTTTTTTTTTTTTTAAATAACAAATATAAAGACAAACTAAATGCAGAAATCATCTTGCAGATCAGGGTCAGGAAACTATGGCCCACAGGCCAAATCTAGCCTGCTTCCTGTTTTTGTATAGCCCATGAACTAAGAAGGTTTTATAGTTAAACATATGCAACGCAATCAGTCTGATGAAGGGAACACCAATTTTGATGTCCAAATAAGCAAAATGTTATTACCAAAAAAAAAGAATTCCTTTCTTCTCACTAGTAGACCTATATTTAAAATATTGTCCTCAAGTATTATTACATTATGCTGTTTTGTCAGTAAAAAAATTACAAGAAATTTGTTTCTTCTCTTAATATCAGTATTCATACATATCCTTTATTTTAACTCTTGGTAAAGTTACCAAACAAATGACTTCAAAGTGGAATACCAATTGCATCAAGGAAACTTTAATTTATTTAAAAGAAAAGGTAACTAGAAATTTAGTTGGCTTCTATCTAGAAAAAAATTAAACCCAATTTTAGCTTCCACATAAAGGATAAAAGGCAAAAGCACCTATGATGTGTTAGACTATATATATGTAACTCATTCATTAGGGCAGTATCTGTATCTTCCCACATTTAATCTTCACAGCATCCTATGGAATATGTATTACTAGCTCTATTTTACAGATAAAGAAATCAAGAATAAGGGATTCAGTAATCTGCCTAAAGTAGCTCGACTAATATGTTTCAGGGCTGCCACCTACAATTAGGTGGCAATTGAAAAACCGTATTTCCCCAGTATAAGATAAAAATATTTTTTAAATAATTTAAGAAAGTATTCACAGGTTTAGCAAAGTGTTAATAGGAAACCACTGATATCAAATAGTCAATAAGCAATTTTTTTAAATAATTGGTTATTTATTTATTGGCATAGTCTTTTAGTGAAAGCTTGCTATTACGTCCTAATTTAATCTCTTTTCCAAAGGGTACATTATCCATACATTCTATTTCTCTATCATTCTAACCATCCCTACACATATTCTAATATAGAGGCAATAATAAAAGAAAATTAGTCAATTTTGCTGTCAAAAGCTCTAATAAGTAAGCTAGTAGCAAGAATACTGATTAAAATTATATTTAGAGATAGCACTCACTGACTAAATTACATCTTTCCTAAAGACTTACATCTTTTGAGAAATGTCTGTTCATATCCTTTGCCCACTTTTTGATGTATGTTTATTGCGGCACTATTCACAATAGCAAAGACTTGGAATCAACCCAAATGTCCATCTGTGACAGACTGGATTAAGAAAATGTGGCACACATACACCATGGAATATTATGCAGCCATAAAAAAGGATGAGTTTGCGTCCTTTGTAGGGACATGGATGCAGCTGGAAACCATCATTCTTAGCAAACTATCACAAGAACAGAAAACCAAACACCGCATGTTCTCACTCATAGGTGGGAACTGAACAATGAGATCACTTGGACTCGGGAAGGGGAACATCACACATCGGGGCCTATCATGGGGGGGGAGGGGGGAGGGATTGCATTGGGAGTTATACCCGATATAAATGACGAATTGATGGGTGCTGACGAGTTGATGGGTGCAGCACACCAACATGGCACAAGTATACGTATGTAACAAACCTGCACGTTATGCACATGTACCCTAGAACTTAAAGTATAATAATAAAAAATAAATAAATAAAACATAAAAATAAAAAAAAATTACCTGTTAATATTAAAAACATTGCTTTAAAAAAATAAAAATAAAAAAAAGACTTACATCAATCTTAGCCTTAATTCAAAACATATACATTGTAAATTAGCACAGGTAGCCCTACACTTCTACACATGCCAACAGGAATACTGTAATTTTCCCCATCTTTTTAAAAACCATCTCTTGACTCCACATCCCTTTGCTGCATTTCCCTCTACTTTACAGCAAAATTCCCATCTCCAGTAACTCTTCCATTATCTCTTGAACCCCAAACCCACTGACTGCCTATCAAGATTACCAATGTGTCGTTAAATCCAGTAGTCAGTTTTCACTCTTTATCTTACTTAACATATCAGCAGCATAACTCCCCTTCCTTGAAAAACTTTCTCCACTTGACTAATAAGATAAATACCCTCCTGGTTTCCCTGTCACCTCACTGGCCTCTCCCCTCGTCTCCTTTTCTGGCTTCTCTTGATTTCTCCAATCTCAGTCCTTAGTCCTTATTTCCTTCCTTCTCACACTCATTCTCTTGATGATCTCCATCCAAGTTCATAGCTTTAAATACCACGCATATGATGACAACATCCAAGTTTATATCTCTACCCTGTAGCCCTCCCCTAAATTCTGGATTCATATATCCAACTATTTGACATCTCACTTGGATGACGATATCGCAGATTCACACATCTAAAACCAAACTGTTCCTCCCAGTTGGCAATTCCACCCCTCCAACTGCTCAGGCCAAAGACCTGAGTCATCTTTCATGTCTTTCTGTTGAAGCCTACATCCAGTTGGTTAGCAAATCCTATTAGCTCTACAATCAAAATACATTTAGAATTTGTCTATTTCATCCAGGCATGGTGGCTCACACCTATAATCCCAGCACTTTGGGAGGCTGGGGCAGGTGGATCACCTGAGGTCAGGAGTTTAAGACCAGCCTGGCCAACATGATGAGACCCTGTCTCTATTAAAAATACAAAAATTCCCCAGCCATGCTAGCAGGTGCCTGTAATTCCAGGCTAGCGGGAGGCTGAGGCACAAGAATCGCTTGAACCTTGGAAGCGGAGGTTGCAGTGAGGTGAAATTGCGCCACTGCACTCCAGCCTGGGCAGCAAAGTGAGACTGTCTCAAAAAAAAAAAAGTCATGTCATCCTTCCACACTCCACCCAAAACTCTCCAACAAGGGAAAGGTTTTCAGAGTAGAATGTCAACTAATAAACGTAAAAGCAATGATAGACTTAGAAAAGTCACCATTTTGCAAACATAATAACATTGCATTTCAACAAGTATCATAAATGAATGCTAAAACTATTGACTGAAAGATTAGTAAGATATAGGGTATTCATGCAGTTTCAAAGTATCTCCCCCACATATTACTTACTAATTACAAAGGATAAAATAGTAACTTTACAGTGGAGAAACCCAACATGTAAGAGATCAAGTCAGCAACACCAATGGGATAAACTTGTATTGTGTCCTTTATAACGTAACAGACTGAGAAGGATGTAGCACTCATGTAGTATTTCTGCCCCAAAACTGCACAGCCCAAATCTAATCATAGGAAGCTTCTGATAAACTTAAATTGATGGGCATTTTACTAAACAATTGGTCTATCCTCTTCACAAAGACAGAGTAAAGAAAACCAAGACATACGACAAATACAGTCAATGTATGATTCTGAACTAGATCACAGATTGGGGGGAAAATCAGTACAAAAAAATATTATTAGGACAACTGGCAAAATCTGAATACCTGCAGTATATTACATAATAGAAATTTACCACTGTTAAAATTTCCTAAATTTGTTATGTAAGAGAACATGATTGTTGTGAGGAAAAACACTGAAGTATTCAAAACTAAAAAACTGGACTTTCTACTTCTGGTCTAGCATGTGAGCATCTTCACTCCATCTCAACAACTAAAACCTGAACAAACAGAAAAATCATCAACTGTTCTTAAGTCCATTAGAGAAGTGAGGTCGCAAGCCAAATCCTGCTCCAAATACTGCAGAGACAAACAAGCAGATACAGAGGATCACAACTCACTGGAGCAGAAGCTTCCATGGGAACCAGTACTAGGGTAGGAAAACCTAAAATCAAATTGACAAATTCCTCAAGGCTCAGTGTAGACATACCAGAGATACAAATTCTAGGTGAACCCAGTCATGGGGGTAGTGGGGATGTTTTTGGGAGTTTCACTTCCAGATCTACCATGTCCTCACAGTGAATGTCAGAAAAATTCCCTCCTGCTTCTGGCTTCCAGCAGAGGGAGAGAATAAACAATTTAAAAACACGTCAGATCATTCTGTTCTTCATAACAATTCCGCCCTGAGGAGAAACTATTTTACCAGAGTCTACTAACCTGCTGGAGTTATATCAGAGCTTAACCTACCCAGGGAGAAGGAAATCCCCAACCGCAGCCCCTTCTAGCCTTCCACACGGGGGAAGAAAAATCCCCAACTCCAGCCCCCTCCAGCCATTCTGTCTCACCTAAAGGGAGAAAAAGAAAAAAAAAAAAAACAAGAAGCCCTGATAAAGTTTACAGTTCAGCGGCACAGGCTCACTTGTGAGAATGACTCATAGAACTAGAGACCACTTCACCTCCCCCTCACATCCTATCACTACATCACTAAAGGCCTATTTACCATAGTTTCCTTTACCCAGTACATATGTCCACCTTTCAACAAAAAATCACAAGGCATAATGAAAGCCAAAAAACACAGTTCAAAGACACTGAACAAGCATCCAAAACAGGCTCAACATGAATGTGGGAATTATCAGTCTAGGAACTGTTTCTAAAATATAATTCATATGTTAAGGGTGTTAATGGGAAAAGTAAACAACAGGCAAGAACAGATAGATAATGTAAGCAGAGAGATGGATATTCTAAGAAAGAAACAAAAAAGAAGTGTAAGAGATCAAAAACACCATAACAATAAAGAGTGCCTTTGATGCGCTCTTAGCAGACTAGACAGAGGTAAGGAAAGAATCTCTGAACTTGAGGCTATCTCAAGGGAAACTGCCAAAACTGAAAAGCAAATAGAAAAAAGATCCAAGAACTGTGGGACAGCTACAAAAGGTATAATATAAATGTAATAGGAATACCAAAAAAAAAAAAGAAGAAAGAGAGAAAGGAACACAAGCAGTATTTGAAGCCATAATCACTGAGAATTTCCCCCAAATTAATGTCAGATGCCAAGCCACAGGTCTAGGAAGCTCAGAGAACACAAGTGTGGATAAATTGCAAAAAACTACACTTACGCAAAACTAAGAGCATTCAAATGGCAGAAAGTCAAAAATAAGGAAAAAAGATCTTGAAAAAACCACCTTAAAGACCAAGTGTGGCGGCTCACACCTGTAATCCCTGCACTTTGGGAAGCCAAAGCAAGAAGATCGCTTGAGGCCAGGAGTTTGAGACCAGCCTGTGCAACACAGCAAGACCCCACCTCTATTTAAAGAAAAAAAAGAAACCTTACCCATAGAGGATCAAAGATAACAAATACATCTGACTTCTCCTCAGAAGCCATGCAAGCAGAAAGAATGAAGTGAAATATTTAAGATGTTGAGAGAAAAAAGCTGCCAACCTAGAATTCTGCACCCGATGATACCCTTCACAAGTGAAGGAGAAGTAAAGCCTTTCTTAGACGAACGAAAACTGAGGGAAATTTTTGCCAGTAGACCTGCCTTGCAAAAAATGCTGAAAAGGCAGAGAGAAGGAATATGATATAGGTGAGAAACTTAAATGTATTAATACACAAAGAAAAACATCAAAGAAGGAATAAGTTAAAGTAAAAACTTTTCTTCTTCTTACTGTTAGTTGACATAACAGATAACTATTTCTTCAAAATAAAAGCAACAATGTATTCAATTATGAATATATGCATCCTTATATGTAAGTGAAATGAATGCCAATGATACAACAGATGGGAGGGGAAAATTGGGAGTATTTTGTTATAAGGTATTTGCATTACCTGTGAAGTTGTATAGTATTATTTCAAAGTAAATGTGGATTAGTTGTAAATTACATTGCAAACTCTAGGGCAATCACTAAAAAAAGTAAGAATAACATAACTGCTATCTTTTAAAAAGGAGAGAAAATGGAATAACATAAAATAATTAAATACATAAAGGTGGAAAAGGTACAGAAGACAAAAACAGGAAGAACGAACAAGAGTAACAAGTAGAAAACAGTAACAAATACGGCAGATATTACTCTAACTATATCAGTAATCACCTTAAATGTCAATAGTCTAAATACACCAACTAAAAGACAGAAATGGTTAGAATGGATCAAAAAATAAGATCCAAAAATACATTGTCTACAATAAACCTAATTTAAATACAAAGATACATACAGATTAAAAAATAAGTAAATGGTCAAAATGTCACTATTTACCCCACAAATATGTACAATTATTATGTGTCAATTTTAAAAATTAATTTCTAAAATTTTAAATAAAATCAAAACAGGATACATGAAAAAAGTAAACAGATGGAGAAAGATATACCACGTTAACGCTAATTTTAAAAAAAAGGTCAGGAGTAACTATATTAATTTTCAGAGAGAACAGACTTCAGAGCAATCAAAGATAAAAAGGGAAATTACATAATGATAAATCAATACTCCAAAAGACAGAACAATCCTTAATATGCATGCTCGCTCCTAACAGAGTACCAAAATGTATGAGGCAAAAACTGATAGAACTGCAGGAGAAATAGATGAATTCATTATTATAGCTGGAGATTTTAACACCCCTATCAGAGATGGACACATCCAGCAGAGAGAAAATCAGTAACAACATAGCTGAACTCAACAACACCATTAATCAGGTGGATATAAAGGACATCTTATAGACTGCTTAATTCAACAACAGAATACACATTTCTCTCAAGTCACATGGAACATTCACCAAAACAGACCACATTCTGGGCCATAAAACACACCATAACAAATGTAAAAGAGTAGAAATCATACAATGTCTGCCTTCAACAACCAAAATGAAATCAAACTAGAAATCATTAACAGAAGGACAGCTACAAAATCCCAAAATCCTTGGAGATGAAACAACACACTTGTAAAAAAAATACATGAGTCAAAGAAGAATATCAAGAAAAATTTTTAAATATTTGTTACAAAATGAAAATGAAAATACAACTCATCTAAATTCGTGGAATGCAATGAAAGCAGTGCTTAGCGGGAAATTCATAGCACAAAGTACATACATTTAAAAAGAAGATCTAGGGCCGGGCGCGGTGGCTCAAGCCTGTAATCCCAGCACTTTGGGAGGCCGAGACAGGCGGATCACGAGGTCAGGAGATCGAGACCATCCTGGCTAACATGGTGAAACCCGGTCTCTACTAAAAAATACAAAAAACTAGCCGGGCGAGGTGGCAGGCGCCTGTAGTCCCAGCTACTCGGGAGGCTGAGGCAGGAGAATGGCGTAAACCCAGGAGGCGGAGCTTGCAGTGAGCTGAGATCCGGCCACTGCACTCCAGCCTGGGCGACAGAGCAAGACTCCATCTCAAAAAAAAAAAGAAGATCTAAAATCAATCATCTAAGCTTCCACCTTAGGGAACAAAGGGGTTAAAAAGCATATTAAATCCAAAGTAAGCACAGGAAAAATAATAATAAAGATTAGAGAAGAAGCCAATAGAGAAAATCAACAAAGCCAAAGCTGGTTCTTTGAAACGATCAATAAAATCAGTAAGTATCCAGCCAGGCTAAGAAAAAAAAGGGAGAAAACACAAAGTACTAATATCAGAAATGAAAATCAAAATAGACCTATTTCTCTTAAAGAAATTGAATCAATAACTGGTAACTTTCCAAAACAGAAAGCACCAGGCCCAGATGCATTCACTGGTGAATTCCACCAAACATTTAAGAAATAAATTATGTCAATTCTCCACAAAATTTTCCTGAAGATAGAATCAGAGGGAATACTTTCTAACTCAGTCTATGAGGCCAGGATTTCCCTAATACCAAAACCAGACAAAGACATGACAAGAAAAGGAAACCACAAACTATTATCCTCAACAAAACAGTAACAAATCCAATCCAACAATGTATAAAAAACTATATACACCACAACCAAATGGAATTTATCCCAGGTATGCAAGGTTGGTTCAACATTCAAAAATCAATTAATATAACCCATCACATCAACAAGTTACAGAAGAATAACTACATAATCATATCATTGATACAGAAAAAGCATTTGACAAAATCCAACACTCCTTCATTATAAAAACTCAGTAAACCAGGAATAGAGGAAACTTCCCCAACATGATAAAAAATATCTACAAAAAACAACATACAGCTAACATCATACTTAATGGTGAGAAACTCAAAAGTTTTCCCACTAAGATCATGAACAAGGAAAGGATGTCCCCTCTCACTACTCCTTTTCAACATTGAATTAGAAGTCTTAGCTAACAAAATAAGACAGGAAAAGGAAATAAAAGGTACACTGGGAAGGAAGAAACAAAACTTTGTTTACAGATGACAAGACTGTTTATATAGAAAATCCAAAAGAACTAACAAACTCCTGAAATTAATAAGTGATTATAGCAAGGTGGCAGCATACAAGATTAATAAACAAAAGTCATTCACATGAGATAATACTACACACCCAATGAAATTGCCAAAATCCAAAACTGACAACACCAAATGTGATGAGGATGTGAAACAACAGGAACTCTCATTCATTGCTGGTAGGAATGCAAAATGGTAAAGCCACTTTGCAAAAAAGTCTAGCAATGTCTTACAAAATGAAACATAATCTTACCATAGGACTCAGCAATCATGCTCCTTGGTATTTATCCATATGAATTGAAAATTACATCCACAAAAAAAAACCTATACTCAGATGTTATAACAGCCTTGCTCATAACTGATAAAACTTAGAAGCAATCAAGATGTCCTTCAGTAGGTGAGTAGATACATAAACCATAGTGTATCCAGACAATGGGATATTATTCATCACTAAAAGAAATGAGCTATCAAGCTACGCAAAGACATAGAGAAAACTTAAATGCATATTACTAGGTAAAAGAAGCCTATCTGAAAAGTCTACACACTGTGAAATTCCAACTATATGGCATTCTGGGAAAAGTAAACCTATGGAGACTATAAAAAAGATTAATGATTGTCATGGGTTAGGGAGAGTAAGGGATAAATAGGAGGAGCCCAGTAGACTTTTCAGGCAGAGGAACTATTCTGTAGGATACAACAATGACAGACGTGGCCGGGCGCGGTGGCTCAAGCCTGTAATTCCAGCACTTTGGGAGGCCGAGACGGGCGGATCACGAGGTCAGGAGATCGAGACCATCCTGGCTAACACGGTGAAACCCCGTCTCTACTAAAAAAATACAAACAACTAGCCGGGCGAGGTGGCGGGCGCCTGTAGTCCCAGCTACTCGGAGGCTGAGGCAGGAGAATGGCATAAACCCGGGAGGCGGAGCTTGCAGTGAGCTGAGATCCGGCCACTGCACTCCAGCCTGGGCGACAGAGTGCGACTCCGTCTCAAAAAAAAAAAAAAAAAAAACAATGACAGACGTATGTCATTATACATTTGTCCAAATCCATAGAATATTCAACACCAAGAGTGAATTCTAATGTTAACTATGAACTTTTAGACGATAATCATGTGTCAAAGTAGGTTTACTGATTACAATATGCCACTCTGGTGCTGGACACTGATAGTCATGAAGACTGCACATGTGTGGGGACAGGGGCTACAGGGGAACTCTCTGTACTTTCTGCTCATTTTTTTCTATGAACCTTAAAACTACTATAAAAAAAAATTAACAAAAAAAAAGGATAATGATGTCTGTAACTTACTCTCAAATGGTTCAGAAAATATGCACATATGCATATACAATATAAAAAATGATGGCCAGATGCAGTGGCTCACACCTGTTAATCCCAGCACTTTGGGAGTCCGAGGTGGGAAGATTGCTTGAGGTCAGAAGTTCAAGACCATCCTGGACAACAAAGTGAAAATCCATCTCTATATTTTATTAAAAAATAATAGGCTGGGCGCAGTGGCTCACGCCTGTAATCCCAACACTTTGGGAAGCCAAGGCATGCAGATTACGAGGTCAGGAGATCAAGACTATCCTCGCTAACATAGTGAAACTCCATCTCTACTAAAAATAAAAAAGAATTAGGTGGGCGTGGTGGCAGGCACCTGTAGTCCCAGCAACTGGGGAGGCTGAAGCAGGAGAGCAGCATGAACCCAGGAGGCGGAGCTTGCAGTGAGCTGAGATCGCACCACTGCACTCTAGCCTGGGCAACAGAGCAAGACTCTGTCTCAAAAAATAATAATAACAATAACAATAATAAGATAAAAATTAAAAAGAAAAATGAGAAAGCAAAGGGACAAAATATAAATTAGCAAATCTTAATGAGGAATATATGAAGATACATTTTTCTATTCTCGCAGCTTCTCTGCATGTTTGACATTTTTTCAAAGCAATTAAAAATTAACAACAAAAAATGTAAAACTCTCCAACAGCTTCCCATCTCACTCAGAGTAAATGACAAAGTCCTTAAAATTAACTCTAAGACTGCTCTATTCCATTACCATAGGATTCCTTGTTATTCCTTGCCAGGTGTATTTCCTCTCAGGAATTTGTTATTCCTGTTTTCTTGCGACACTCCTCCACAAAATGTCCACATGGCTCATTCCCTCACATCCTTCACGTCTTATTTAACTAGAAGAGAAAGGATGGTATAGGTTCCAAACCCGGAAGCCAGTGGAGAATATTGGAAAGAGGAGTCACTGAGAGAATGGAAACGAGCTGAATAGCAAAAAGAAAATGATAGTTTAATTCAGCTTTTAGAGCTAAGAAAGTATACGACAATCAATCCCACCCTTTTTATCCATTTGTTCTTATTAACATGAAAAGAAATAAACATCACAGCACAGTGTTTTCATTCATCAGTTTACCTATTTCGAGCAGGAGATTTCCCAGCATCCTCTTGCACAGATACAAGTCTTGTTGAAAGAGGAGTATTTGAGGAATCTGGATGAATCAAACTATAAAGAAAATAGGAAAATACTGAAATAATTCAGGACAGTAAAAGGGAATTTCAATGAGGCACTTTAACATTAAAAGCAGATTAAATCTTTTTCCCTGCAATACTGACATTATGGATCATTTTTGTTCTTCCTTTAATTAGGGTGTAGACGGTATGAGTAATAGTTTTTGCAATGCATGGCTTTTAAGAATATAAAATGCCAAAAGGACAATTTTAAAAATTTTTTAAGTATATGGAATGTAAATAAAATTACTTGGATGGGTGCTTTCGAAACCTCTAACATTATAAATACAAGATGAAAGTGATTTTGGAGGGAAATCTGAGTTCAAATATTTTTTTTTTTCTCAGTCCCCACAACCCACTAGAATAGCAACACAGAGTCAGAGAAACCTAGGTCCAAGTGCAGGCTCTACCTCTTACTAGCTGCGTGACCTTGGGTTCATTACTTAATCTCACTAAACCTCAGCATCCCCATCTATCGAAAGGAGACAATAGTGCCTGCCACAGAGATATGCTGACTAAAAGAGAATGAACATTAAGCAATTAGCACAGAACCTAAAATTTAACTATCATTCTACCTTTGACATCCATTGTACATCTCTCAAGAAGCTTTCTTACCTGATTTGTTTTGTTAAATCACATCTGCCAATTATGACAGGGCCAGTCACAACTAAAAAGCATTACTAACTAAAGTAAACAAAAACTAAAAAATCTCTATACTTTGTATTGTTTAATTAAACATAGAATCAATGTTTAAAATTTGTAAGATATATGTAAGGTATAAAAAATCACAATGCCATAAACACCAAAGTATTCATCAAGCAATGTAAGAAAAGGCTGGGCATGGTGGCTCATGCCTATAACACCAGTACTCTGGGAGGCAGGCAAATCACAGCAGCCTATGAATTTGAGACCAGCCTGGCCAACATGGCGAACCCTATCTCTACTGAAAATACAAAACTTAGCTGGGTATGGTGGCACACGCCTGTAATCCCAGCTATTTGGAAGGCTGAGACACAAGAATCACTTGAACCTGGGAGGTGGAGGTTGCAGTGAGCCAAGATCACACCACTGCACTCCAGCCTGGGTGACACAGCGAGACTCCATCTCAAAATAAATAAACAAATAAAAACTAATGTAAGAAAAAGAAACTTCGGCCAGGCGCAGTGGCTCACACCTGTAATCCCAGCACTTTGGGAGGCCGAGGCAGGTGGATCACCTGAGGTCAGGAGTTCAAGACCAGCCTGGCCAACATGGTGAAATCCCATCTCTACTAAAAATAGAAAAATTAGCCAGGCATGGTGGCGGGCGCCTGTAATCCCAGCTACTTGGGAGTCGAGGCAGGAGAATCGCTTGAACCCGGCAAAAGGAGGCTGCAGTGAGCCAAGATTGTGCCATTGGACTCCAGCCTGGGCAACAAGAGCAAAAAAAACTCCATCTCAAAAAAAAAAAAAGAAAGAGAAGAAAAAGAAAAAGTACACTACTGCTGACTGTGAAATTCCCCTACCCAGTCCTAATCCCTTCCCTTCCCTCAGTGAAACCAGTTATAACTTTCATATCTATCGTTGTCTTTCTTTTCTTTAAGTTTTACCACATTTCAGTCCCTAGACAGTGTACTAGTTGCGTGTATTTTTAAATTTTATATAAATTAAATTTTACTGGTTACTGATTAGATGATTTTCTTTTCTACTCCACTTTATGTCCCTGAGATTCATACATATTGAACGTAGCTGTAATTAATTCATTTTTTACTTCTATTTAAATTCATTACATATTAATTTCTCAATTCCTTAAGGGGTAACTGAGAAATTAACTTATCAGAGAGATATTAGTTAAAACTATAAGCTCTTTGAAATGACCAGATTTGGTATTATGCTTAACAAAATAATTCAGCTAAAGAAAATAATCAGAGGCCAGGTGTAGTGGCTCATGCCTGTAACCTCAGCAGTTTAGGAAGCTGAGGTGGGAGGATCGCTTGAAACCAGGAGTTCAAGATCAGCCTGGTCAACATGGCAAGATGCCGTCTCTTACAAAAAAAAAAAAATTAGCCAAGCACAGTGGTGTGCACCTGTTGTCCCAGCTACTCAGGAGGCTGAGGCAGTTGTCCCAGCTACTTGGGAGGCTGAGGTAGAAGGGATTCAAGGTTGCACTGAGCTATGATCACACCACTACACTCTAGCCTGGGTGACAAAGCAAGGCCGTCTCAAAAATAATAACTAATAATTTTTAAAAATCAGAAACTGATGAAACTAAGATTCTAATTCAAACAATTCCAGGGAACTTCCAAGAGTTAGCACCCTCTACTACCAAGCAGTGCAGTATACTTAGGAAAAAACATGACGTAGCAGTGCAGTATACTTACAGAAAAACATGACATATTCCTTCAGAAGGAAAAAAAATCTAATTTCATTTGGAAATATGAATACATACTGTATGGGCATTCTTCTTCCCACAGAAGGCTACATTAGAAATTAATAATCTCAAGATTATATACATGCCATGCACTGTTCTTGGTGCCTGGGGTAGAACAGTGACAAGAAAGGTGTAAAGTCTCCTCTCATGGAGCTTACATTCTAATTAGCCAATATCATCACTATCCATAAACACCTGCAAACATTCTGGAAGCAAGCCAAAGAAAAAGGAGAACACAGTGAACTGACAGGAAATAATTCAAAGATAAGTGTTAACTGAAAGCACTCACAGGTCAGACAACTATCGGTATTTCTCAATTTTAAATAAAATTATATTTAAGGGACAATACCTTTGCCAGGCCAAATCATCCTCTAAAAATATGTTACGGCTGGCTTTCCTACTCCCAACAGGTGTTCGGGGTTCACTTGGATCAAGTACAGACACAGAGCAAGCAGAATCTGAAAGAGCATTCAAGTCTTCCCCAATAGAATTACTGTCTGTGGAATGAGCATAACTTAAGGCTATTTTTCTACAATATGTGCAAGCTCGGAGGTCTCCTAGGAGAAAGAAAAAAAAAAAAAAAAAAAAAAAAAAAAAAACAAGGAAAATGAAGGAAAAAACAGCAGTAACATATTGCTTAACATAACTTTTTTAACTCCTTGGGTCAACAATTCATCTAATAACAAGGAAATGTCTTCAAGTACAGACTCTCAAAAAAAGATATTTTAAAAAGTGAAATAATTGTGTTAGCTCTATTACATGTATTTAAGGGCCATTTTGAATTCTGGCACAAAAAATAAAAAGTTAAAAGAAAAAAAAAAGAGCCATCATTATGATAAATCCATCCAGGTGTCCAAACTACCGCAAACATTTATAATGAGTTTAAAATGTAATATACCAGGCCGGACGTGGTGGCTCAGGCCTATAATCCCAACACTTTGGGAGGCTGAAGCAGGCGGATCACCTGAGGTCAGGAGTTCAAGATTAGCCTGGCCAACATGGTGAAACTCCGTCTCTACTAAAAATACAAAACTTAGCCGGGCTTGGTAATGCATACCTGTAATTCCAGCTACTCAGGAGGCTAAGGCAGGAGAATCACTTGAAGCCAGGAGGTGGAGGTTGCAGTGAGCCAAGACTGTGCTATTGCACTCCAGCCTGGGCAACAAGAATGAAACTCCATCTCAAAATAAATAAAAAAATAAAATAAAATAAAATGTATATCCCAATGATACTAGAAAATTTTGCTTAAAAGAGTATTTTTTTTCCCAGGTTGTAAAAGTGAAATAAGGGATCTAGGCCAGCCACAGTGGCTCACACCTGTAATCCCAGTACTTTGTGGGGGCCAAGGCGGGAGGACTGCTTGAGGGCAGGAGTTCAAGAACAACCTGGCCACCATACCGAGACCCTGTTCTATAAAAATATAAACATACATAAAATAAAATTTTGAAAAAGAAATCTAACAATGACATGAGTTTCAAGGAATAACATTTTTCAATAGAATAAATAAACCAACACAAATGGAAACAACATATTTTCCACAGGCAAATTAATTAAGGAGGAAAATATTATTAAGGTCTTTATTGTGAAGCCCTGAAGAGTACCCTCCACAGAATTTCAAAAGCAAACTAACAGAAAATGGGCTTACATGCAGTATAATATATGAGAGTAAAAACTATAAAAGAATTCTTATAAAAAAAGTTAGGGCCAGGTGCAGTGGCTCACTCCTATAATCCCAGCACTTTGGGAGGCTGAGACGGATAAATCACCTGAGGTGAGTAGTCCAAGACCAGCCTGGCCAACATGGTGAAACCCTGTCTCTACTAAAACTACAAAAATGAGCTAGGCATGGTGGCGGGCACCTGTAATCCCAGCTACTCGGGAGGCTGCAGTGGGAGAATCGCTTAAACCTGAGAGGCAGAGGTTGCAGTGAGCCGAGACTGTGCCACTGCACTCCAGCCTGCACAACAAAAGCAAAACTCTGTCTGAAAAAAAAAAAAGGATAGAAATGAAATATCCTTGAGAGGACAAACAAGGTTAATATTTCTAAATACATATTTTTTGAGAGTGCAGACCTGTCCAAATATAAGTTTTCATTTCTACCCTATTTTTCTATAACATTGTTTTGAGTGATTCTATACATTTTAGGTACTAAAAAAGGAGGTAAAATAATTAAACCTTACTAAATAACATGTTGTTTAATAATTCTACCTAAAATTTTCCCACTAATAATAGAAAACTGAAGTGATACAAAATAAAAGACTTCTAAAAGTTAACTGTATCGTGTTTTCACCATAATCACTACCAAAATGGCCTTTTACTTTTTCATTTTAAGACTACTATTATATAGTACTCAGTTTTATTAAATTATGCACGTAGGCCAGGCATGGTAGCATGCACCCGTAATCCCAATACTTCGGGAGGCCAAGGCAGGCTTGAGCACAGGAGTTTGAGATCAGCCTAGGCAACATGGTGAGACCCCACATCAATAAAAATACAAAAACTAGCCAAAAACTGGCACGCACCCTGTAGTCCAAGCTACTTGGGAGGCTGAGAGGTGCGAGGATTGCTTGAGCCCAGGAGGCTGAGGCTGCAGTAAGCTGTGATGGTGCCACTGCACTCCAGCTTAAGCAGCAGAGCGAGACTCGGTCTCCAAAAAAAAAAAAAAAAAAAAACAAAGGAAGTGAAAATTATTCCCTGCAGAAAGACTTTCAATTTACTACAACAAAGACTTCATTTGTTTCTTACACTATAAAGGAAATCTCCCTAACCAGTCAGCTATTAGAACTAAAATTATCAAATCAATAAACAGAGTCAAGCCTAATCAGAAAAGTTTTCATTTCATGAAGAACTTTCATCAGCAAGAGCCTATTAAGCGCATGCCTATATGGTGTGATGGGAATACAAAGACTGATGAGATACAGTCCTGCCATTAAAAAAATCATAGTCCACTGGAGGCCACACACATATAATCAAAAAGCTGCATGACAGATGCAGATACTATTGCTACTACCATCAATAACAATAGTTTACTGTTCATTAATCCCTTTCCACGTACTAGACATTTTTCTAGGTATTAACATTTATTCAGTGGCACAATGTATAATTGTGTCTAGCATATATTATTGCAGGGGTCCCCAACCCCAGAGCCATGTACTGCTCCCCATCCATAGCCTGTTAGGAAGCAAGCCACACAGCAGGAGGTGAGTGGTGAGCAAGCAGCACACAAGTCATACACAAACAAGCATTACCTCCGGAGCCCCACCTCCTGTCACATGAGCGGTGGCATCAGATTCCTATAGAAGCGTGAACCCTACGGTGAACTGCGCATGTGAGGGATCTAGGATGAAATGTTCCTACGAGAATCTAATGCCTGATTATCTAAGGTGGAACAGTTTCATCTCAAAACCATCCCCCATCCCCCACACCAGTCCATGGAAAGACTGTCTTCCACAAAAGCGGTCCCTGGTGCCAAAAAGGTTGGGGACCGCTATATTATCCCATTTGTGATTAACCTTATGTGTTAACTTGGCTAGATTAGTTGTTTGATCAAGCTGAGATGCTGTGAAGGTTATTTTTTTTTGGATGTGATTAATATTTACAATCAGCTGACTTTAAGTAAAGCAGACTGTCCTCTAGAATGTGAGTAGGTCTCATCTAATCAGCTGAAGTCCTTAAGGACAAAGACTAAAGTTTTCAGAAGAAAAAGAAATTCTGTCTCAACACAGTAAGATAGAAATCCTGTAGGAGTTTCCAGCCTACTGGCTTGCCCTGAGAATTTCAGACTTGCCAGTCCTCAAAATAACTTGACCGATTGTTAAACCTAAATTTCTCTCTATATTGTGTGTGTTTGTGTATCCTACTGGTTCTGTTTCTCTGGAGAACCCTAACACATATTTTGGGACCAAGACTGGCTTTAGAGCAACAGAATCTTAAGGATAAGTTTTCTGAATTGGTTCTTACATTTCTGGAATTGGTTCTCTAAGCTGATTAGATTTAAAGGCACGAATGACTCTATTTCCAGTAGTAAAGAGAACACTGATAGTCCATTGTGTAATGTGGCAACAAAGACATGCAAAATATCACCTATAGATACTCTGAATCAAACATTAATACTTATAAAAGGCAAAGTGCTGGGTGACCAAGTATTTAATACCTTAGAACGGTTTTGTCAAGCTAACAAGTATAATGACATGGGCTGGATCCTCCTAATTGCATTAGACAAAAGTAAAAAAAGAAATGGATTACCTTAGGGATTCAAATTCCCAGCTGAAGAACTGTATAAATTATCTGAAAGTTTCTAGATCTTCCTTGAAAGAAATCCTTACCTCCTGCAATTTCAGTGCTAAGATTGCTAAAAATCAAATGACACTCTCATCCTGCAAGTGGCTGAACTGAAACACAAACTGAATCACCAACCTTGAAGTTTGTCTGCTATTAAAGTGAGGGCATTGATTGGGAAGGGATGGAAATACATAGGAAGATCCTGATGAAGCTGGGGATACTAAACACCAAAATTCTGAGTCTTCTTTGCCAGCAGAAGCAGTCTTTCCACCTCATTTGAGGAGATTAACCTGGCTTTGATCAGACAGTCTGTAATGACCTCCCCTGAGTTAGCTGCCCTGCAAGACACTGCTAATTTTACTCAGGATCTACTCCTGCTACTCCTCTTTGCTACCAGACCTATAAAGAAACTCAAGCTCAGGCAGACCCTGAAAGGTGAGATACAAACTGTGACCCATGAGAAGGTGCACTGCACTCCAGAAGAACTACATGATTTTTCCCATTTATACAGATAAAAAAGCAAGGAAATACATGTGGGAATGGATAATGAAGGTATGGGATAACAGTGGAAAGAATGGTAAAGTTGGATCAAGCTGAATTTACTGATATGGGCCCACTAAGCAGATTCTATATTTATTGTCGCAGCTCAAGGGGTTAAAAGGGTCTCCAACAGTCTGTTTAGATGACTGGCTGAAACACAGACCAAAAGGTGGCTTACACTAAATGGGGTTGAAATGTCAGAAATGTCCTATTATATTATAGAAGAAGGCATCCAAAGGTTAGGGGAGATTGAAACATTAAAAGTAGTTTTACCATGTGAGACTTGCTGACTCACCCAAGGGGGCCATACCTTTCAACCACGACTATGAGAAATAAATTTGTGAGGGGAGGCCCAGCAGCCTTAAAGAGCTTTGCGGTTGCTCTTCTTTGTAGATCAAAAATTACAAAGGGAACTACTGCTACTGGGTCAGGAAACCTAAATGCAATGGGGATCACTGGATCCCAGGGTGGCGGGGCCAATAGGCAGCACTTTAATCGCCAAAGACAAGGTGGGCATGGTTACTGTAATAGACATCAGCATCAAAGCAGTAATCAGAATAGATTAAGAGATTTATAGCACTGGCTAGTTGATCATAATGTCTCCACAAGTGAAGTAGATGGGCAATCAACAAAACTCTTACTTGATTTGTATAAGGGAAATAACTCTACATCAAGTAGCTGTAAGTCCAACTTGAATAATGAAAACCAAGTCATATGATCCTTTCATCAATTCCCAGACTTGAGCCATTTACCAATTTACCATTTACCGATGATCCAGAACTCTCCTTCATTCTGAAGAAGAACCCCACTACACTGCCAGAAATGTATACTGTTAATCTTTCTACCAGCCATCCCCAAAGAGACCTATGCTTGTACCAAGGCAACTGGACACTGAGAAGGAAATAATGAAATTTTTCAGGGGTTATTAGACACTCACTCTCAACTGACACTAATTTCAGGAGACCCAAAACATCACTCTGGTCTGCCTGTCAGAGTAGAGACTTACAGAGGTCAGGTGATCAGTGGAGCTTTAGCTCAGGTCTATCTCACTGTGAGTTTAGTGAGTCCCCAGACTCACTCTATAGTTATTTCCCCAGTTCTAGAATATAGAGATAGAACAGACAACCAGGAGAATCCCTACATTTGTTCCCTGATCTGTATTTTGGTACTTCTGGCCTCCAGAACTACGAGACATACATTTCTGTTGTTCTAAGCCACTGAGCCTATGGTACTTTGTTATGGTAGCCCTAGGAAGCTAACATACCAACCATATTAACAAGAAAGGTTTTATCCTGAGGGTAATGGGAGCTCTGAAAGAGTACTATGCAGGGAAATACCCTGACATGATCAAATTAGCATTTTACAAAGAATGCTGACTAGGATATGAAATATGAATTCGAGGTAGGGAGAAACTAAAGGTTAAAAAAAAAAAAAGTCTTTTAAAAGCTGTAATCGTGGTCACTGTAGCCTTGGAGTACAATTTGAAGTCAGGAAATGTGATGCCTCCTGACTTGTTCTTTTTGCTTACAATTGTTTTGACTACTCAGGCTCTTTTTTGGTTCTACATGAATTTCAGAATAGTTTTTCTAATTCTATGAAAAATGGCATTGGTAGTTTCATAGGAATAGGCTAGAGTAACAAAAACAGCACGGTACTGGTCCAAAAACAGGCACACAAGCCAATGGAACAGAACAAAGAACCCAGAAATAAAACTACACACTTACAGACATTTGATCTTCAACAAAGTCAACAAAAATGAACAACAGGGAAAGGACTTCCTATTCAATAAATGGCACTGGGATAGCTGGCTAGCCATACGCAGAAGAATAAAACTGGCCCCTACGTTTCACCATATATGAAAATTAATTCAAGATGGATTAAAGATTTAAATGTAAGACCTCAAACTATGAAAGTCGTAGAGGAAAACCTATGAAGCAAGATTCTGGACATCAGCCTTGGGAAACAACTTATGACTAAGTCCTCAAAAGCAATTGCAACAAAAACAAAAATTGACATGTGGGACCTAAGTAAACTACAGTGCTTCTGCACAGTAAAAGAAACTATCAACAGAGTAAACACACAAGCCACAGAAGAGGAGAATATACTTGGAAACTATGCATCTGACAAAGATCTAATATCCAGAATATATAAGAAACATAATTCAACAACTAAAAAACAAATGACCCCACTAAAAATTGGGCAAAAGACATGAACAGACACTTCTCAAAAAAAGACCTGCAAGTGGCCAACAAACATGAAAAAATGCTCCACATCACCAATCATTAGTGAAATGCAAATCAGAACCACAATAAGATACCATCTCACACCAGTCAGAATAGCTGTTATTAAACAGCCAAAAAACGAATACTGGTAAAGCTGCAGAGAAAAGAGAATGCTTATACACTGCTGATGGGAATGTAAGTTATTTCAGCCACTGTGGAAGACAGTTGGAAGATTTCTCAAAGAGCTTAAAACAGAACTACTACCATTTGACTCAGGAATCCCACCACTGGGTACATATCCAAAGGAGAATAAATAATTCTACCAAAAAGACACATGCACTAGTATGTTCATTGTAACACTTTTTATAATAGCAAAAACAGAATCAACCTGGGTGCACCAAGGGTGAAATGGATAAAGAAAATGTGGTATATATAGACCATGGAATACTATGCAGCCATAAAAAAAAAGAACAAAATTATGTCCTTTATAGCAACATGGATACAGCTGGAGGCCATTATCCTAAGTAAATTAACACAGGAACAGAAAACCAAAAGCCACAAGCTCTCACTTACAAGTGGGAGCTAAACACTGAGTACATAAGGACATAAAGATAGCAACAACAGACAAGGGGACTACTAGAGCAGGGAGGGAGGAAGAGGAGCAAGATTTGAAAAACTAACTACTGGATACCATGCCCACTACCTGGGTGACAGGATCAATCATATGCAAAATCTCAGCATCACTAAATATACCCATGTAACAAACATGAATCTAAAATAAAAGTTGAAACTATTACCAAAAAAGAAATACAAATAATTTTCAAACAAAAAAGCTGCTGTAAAAGCTAATGGGGTTCTTGACAGATAATGGGATTCTGAACTCTGTAGTAGTTTAGGTGTAAAAAAAACGAGCGGACAGAAAGATCTTCACAATAACAAAAATAACAAGAGAGAGATGTCAGGAGGGTTCTTTTTCAGGTAATTTCTGCCTACCTTCCACTCCCAAATCACTATATAAATCAACACACCATTGTTCAGTTTTTTTCTGTTTCAACAAATAACTTAAATTTTCTGTACTGCTGAAATCTGACTACGCTCCTTATGGAAGAATCTGAGTAAGACACAATTCACTGCCAAAGCTCAGTGTCATGTAACGTCAAGGAAGATCTGTACTTGGTAAAATGAAAACTCTCATTGTGATTTAAATTACTAATCTACTCTAACAATCTTGTCTAATAAATTTTAATGCTCCCATAGATTTTGCTAGCATCTACAATAAATACACTTTTACTCTGGTTATTTATGATAAGTCCCATCTACTGTATTATTCAATAGTAAAGTTCTTAAAAGCAAAGCTGTGTCTCCCTCACCTTTGTGTCCCCATGTCTTACACATAAAGCCCAAAATGAAAATTGGCTTAACACTATCCTGTATTGTAAGTGTTTTATAGTTATGACCTTTAAAAATTGTAAACTGGCAATAAAATGCATTTACCTGTATAGCCCATAAATTTTCCAGGGATTTCTTGATTACAGCAACGACTGCAGAAAATCTGCCCACATAGTCGGCAATGGTGTCTGCGCCTAAAGGTTGTAAATTTCTCACTACAGTCATAGCACTCTTTACATTGGCTATCTGGCATCCAGTATTGTTTCAGGTCACTATCCTATAACAATAAAAATGTGTGAAGGCTTCTTGAAAATACTGATTATTAATAAGCAATGGCAAATGAAATCCTCAAAGCTTTCTTTTGCAGAAAACAAACTAATTCAAAAATTCATATGGGAATACAAAAGGTCAATATAACCAAGACAATCTTGAAGAAGAACAAATTGAAGGACTTAATATTACCAGCCATCAAGACTTATTCTAATGCTACAATAATTTTAGACAGGGTACTGGTACAAGGATAGAAAAAAATAAAGGTATGGAACAGAAAAAGAGAGCCCTGACACACCCTCACACATATATGGACTTATGGTGAAATGTATAATGCAATCAGTGGAAGATGGTCTTTTCAAAAAACAATGGTACTATATCCAACTGGACATCCATGAGGAAAAATGGAAGCCTGACCCCTATACTTGACAGAAATAATAAACCTTCTTGAAGAAACCATAGGAGAATATCTACTGCCCTGAACTAGATAAACACTTCTTAAACAGAACACAAAAAGCACTAAGCATAAAGGGAAGAAACTGATAAATTAGACTACAATAAAATTAAGAACTTATGTATAAAAACAGGGTGCTCACAGTTGGAGGAAGTACTAATTAAACTTTCTTTCAGTGGCATTAACGCCATTTTCATTAGGTATGGCATGATCCCCATAAGCGCTTAATAAGTAATCTTCCAAAGCCTCCAGACAGTACCTGGCTTTTCCCCTCCATGATTTCCTTGAGGCGTTTTAATACTGTGCTGAGGCTTCGAAGCTGAACAGCTGTACGAGGGTCATGACCTCCAAAGGTAGGTTCTGCTTTCCTTCTTGTGTCTGAGTTGGATTAAAAAAAAAGCAACCTTGTTAACAGTCCCTAGTATCTATATACAACAAGGTATATATGTGATGGAAACTGCCTCTTATGGTTAGCACATAATTATGTTCTCCCATCCAGTTATATGAATTGAGAGTTAAAACAAGTCTTTACAAGGGTAAGAGGCTAGTGAAAGTATTTCTTCTCATGTAAAATGCTGTTTTACAAGCGAGTAAAGGCTGCCTAAGACAAGCATTGTCTAAGACCATTGATGGTTTTCAGGCCTGAAATGGGAACATCACTTAAATGGTCCAAAATTCATTAATGACTTCTTAAGCCCTTTGGTCCAACCTATAATAAATGCTTGCTAGAAATTTAGCAGAAGAAAAAGCAATCAGGGAGGGTTAACTGAGCTGGTTCTCTAAAGTCAAACAGGTAGGCAGTAGGATCAAACAGTTCAGTTCTGTCTGCAGACCATATATCCGAAGTCTCATGCAGAAGATGGTCAGAAAGAAGTTTAATAGCTCAGCCTTCAAAGATTCTGACAGACTTCACAACATCCAGGATGGCAAATTTTGCCATGGTAAAACTTGACCTATGTCCAAGCATATTAAAACTGCCAGAAAATTGCTAAAACTCCAATCTTATCCCTCCCTGTCACTTCCCCAACCCTGTAGCTTCAAATTGGAAAGGATCATTTATACCTGACATAGCAATACTGAACCAAATCTATCACTAATAAGCCCAAATTCCAGCCTCATAGCCAAAATAGGATATGCCCACCAAAGCTGTCACCTATTATTTCCTTAATTTAGACCAAAGTTACAACTGAAGTTTCTGCCTATTTCTGACAGTTACAAAACCTAAGGATGAAGCGAAGATAGTTTGACAAAAAGGATGAACATCCTATTAGCTTAAACCCATCAACCTGATAACCTACGGCAAAGTAAGCTGGAAAATACCCCACTCTGAATCTTCCTCAGATTCACCATTTGCTAGATAGGTGTTGTTTTGGCTGGGTGGGAAAAAAAAAGATTAAAAAGAAATGAGGCCGGGCGCAGTGGCTCAAGCCTGTAATCCCAGCACTTTGGGAGGCCGAGACGGGCGGATCACGAGGTCAGGAGATCGAGACCATCCTGGCTAACACGGTGAAACCCCATCTCTACTAAAAAATACAAAAAGCTAGCCGGGCGACGTGGCGGACGCCTGTAGTCCCAGCTACTCGGGAGGCTGAGGCAGGAGAATGGCATAAACCCGGGAGGCGGAGCTTGCAGTGAGCTGAGATCCGGCCACTGCACTCCAGCCTGGGCGGCAGAGCGAGACTCCGTCTCAAAAAAAAAAAAAAAAAAAGAAATGAGAGGTTGGGATCTAAAGTTTACAAAGAATTTCCCAAGATTATGTAATCACTGAAGTAACTATCAAAATTGTACCTATTTTAGAAAACTCTGGAAACTTCTATCTTTCTATAAAGTTATATCTTAGTTTTAGCACATACCTCAGATGTGTTGCTACTGTATTAGAATAACTAAACTTGAGTCTCAAAACAAAAAGCAACTCTCCATGATCTACAAGTTGAAAAAGGAGACAGATGAAGCTACTGGAAACATAACGGCTGTAATCCTGAGCAGCAGGCAACAACAACTTGTGAAGTCCCTTGCATTTAGCCAATTAGGAATATAAGAAAGTATTAATAGCATCATCCACTGAAAAAGGATGAATGAGACCCTTCTTGGAACCAAGAGAATCACAGATGTTGGCTGAAGATGAAAGAGACCCAGAGAGAAAATCTGGTATAGCTTTATGCCCTTAGGCAAATAGCCTTAGCTGCTTCTCTTGCAAAATGAACATCAGAAAATTAAATAACTTTCCTAAGGTCGGAAAGCTAGCAAACTGTAGAATTACAGCCTTTTTAATAGGGAAAAGAACGTGGCTGGCCAAACACCACCAGGCTTCTGAAGCTCAAATGCCTTGAAGATAGAATCAAATAATCAAGTAGACTTGAGAAAGACAATAAAGAAACTAGACATTAAAGGCTCCACCTGGAGATATTAAAGTTCAAGTTGATCATAACACCAATGGCAAGGTTTGGCAGGCTGCCAATTTGTAACTCCTAAAAGATTACTTTCTAGTCTAACTTGATTTTAGGTAAAACAAATCCTACACTCAATTCAGCACGGGAGTGAGTCAAAAGAGCTCCCTCAACAAAAACAGTGTTGTTGTGGGTCAGACTCAAGAGCTAAGGAGAGTTTACTGAGGCTAAAAGTTAAAATAGAGATTATGTGGAACAAAAGGAGAGCCCCTTCTCCCTCTCCCACTCTCCATCTTCTAATTCTTCCCTCCAAATGGCTGATGTAACCCTGGCTGAGGCTCACTGCCCTAGAAAACCTGTGCAGGTGATGCAGCCAGCTCTGTGCCAGCCCTTGGGTAGAAACTCTTCTTTTGCTTGGTTTATCTTTGCTCTGGCTGACCAAGTCTGAACTCACAATAAACTATCCTTCTGCCAACCACCATTACCTGGGGGAAGACCAGCCAGACCAGACGGGATCTAGTGTTCAGGGGCATCTAATTCCCAATGCTGCATCCCTTCCTCTCTACCATGCCACCCCCCACTTCCTTTCTTTTGTCACCTTGACCTGGGCAAACCACTCCACCAAGTTGAAAAATCTGACAGAAATAAAACATAAACCACCTCTCTTTCTCTAATCTCTCAATTCTGACACCAGTCCCCAGCCCATACTCATCAGAAGAGCATGAAAATGAAGGAGATGACTGTGTAGTAGACCAGAATGGAAAACAGACAGATGAGAGGAGCTCAGCTTATTCAGCCACACTGACAGTTTGCACCCCAACAAGGACAGAAGGCCAAGAGCAAGTGGCAGCCCACTAATGGAGTTGACAGAGTTCTGCAGCCAGAGGCATGCATATCACATTTCACTAGCATCCCAAGAACATATGCAAAATTCATTTACAAAGTGGAAACTAACCTGTGTTCTCCTGGGGATGTTGCAAACTGTTCTCTGCTGAAACCCAAGCAAGTAATTCATCAAAAAATAGTCAAGAGATCTGTGCCTTGCCTAAATTAAAGTTTAATGAGACGTTTAAGAATTTCTTCAGGTGTCAATAAATTCTTTCACTACCTAGGTAACAGTTTTATTTACTCTGAACGATACCTGACTATTCCAAATAGTACCTGACTACTCCAAATAGCAGGAAAGTTAAGTCCTGCTATAAACAACTAGGAAACACAATGACTGTGGAAAAATCTAGCATATAGAAGGGAATGAAATAAGAGCACTGTTTTACCTAATGCTGAAGAGCGCCGCTGGAGTTCCTCATTAAGCTGTTTTTTATAAGGTGTGGGTGACCTAACAGACTGTGTCCTTGAAGGGAGCTGAGGGCTGGTCCAACTTCCACTCAAAGGCTGCTGTTCTCCCTGGCCTCCTTCTGCTCTCTCTGTAGCAAGGGAACACTTGGCATTACTTAAAAAACTAAGACTGAGAGTTCAGCAATGAGAAGGAAGTAGATGAAATTTTCAGGCAACAATGTATACATGTATTATATGCATAACTAAAAACTATTTTTTTTTTCTTTTTCATTTATTTAATTTTAAATACAGGCAGGTCTCCCCATGTTGCCCAGACTGGTATTGAACTCCTGGCCTCAAGCAATCCTCCCACCTCAGCATCCCAAAGTGCTGAAATTACAGGCATAGGCCACTGTGCCCAGCCTAGATTTTAAAAAAAGAAAATTCAAAGAAGGGGGCAAAATTACAGGCCAATAAACACACCCTTGGTATATATGATCTTCTATTTGTTTCACTTTTCATTAGAAATTTCTTATGCATATTAAAGGAAACAAAATATAAGCTTCATATGAAGGCAGGGATTTTTGGGGTCTGTTTATGTGACAGATCCCTTACACTATTAAAACAGTTTCTAGCACAAAGGAGGTACCCAATAAACATTTGCTAAATAAATAAAAATTTTATTGCCTTATGACAACTCAGTGTAACGTGGTATGATAAACAGGATCTTGGAACACAAAAAGAACAAGTGGTAAAAACTCAAGAAATCTAATAAAATATGTAATTTAGTTAATAATCTATCAATAATAGTTCATTAATTGTAACAAATGTACCAGACTAATGTAAAATGTTTATATAAGGAAAACTCGGGAGTATATGGAAATTCTATCTTCCCAATTTTTCTATAAATCTAAAACTCTTCTAAAAAATAGTTTATTTTTTTAAACATCATTGTCTTAAAAATGTACTAAAGGGTTTTCATAGCACTTTAAACATGATCATAAATAAAATCCAGTTAATATTATTAAAGGTTCTACTGAGTTAATTAATACTATTAACCTCCCCAAATGCTTTACAACAAGAATTACTTTCTAACATACTTCAAGTAATACAGACAAACGACACTGGCCATGCTTTTTTTAATTCTTGTTCCAAGTAAAAGACATATTACTTAAAAAGAGCTCATTTTGGCCGGGCGCGGTGGCTCAAGCCTGTAATCCCAGCACTTTGGGAGGCCGAGACGGGCGGATCACGAGGTCAGGAGATCGAGACCATCCTG
>NW_012116266.1:318907-320137 GCF_000951035.1 Colobus angolensis palliatus
GGCGCCTGTAGTCCCAGCTACTACGGAGGCTGAGGCAGGAGAATGGCGTGAACCTGGGAGGCGGAGCTTGCAGTGAGCCGAGATGGCACCAATGCACTCCAACCTGGGCAACAGAGCGAGAATCTGTCTCAAAAAAAAAAAAGAGAAAACAAGAACAACAAAAAGAGACGACTACTTTCTTCATTAAAAGAAACCTCCTTTTAACATTTAGTTTTTTATTATTTTTTCTTGAAACGGAGTCTCGCTCTGTCTCCTAGGCTGGAGTGCAGTGGCGTGATCTTGGCTCACTGTAAGCTCCGCCTCCCGGGTTCACGCCATTCTCCTGCCTCAGGCTCCCGAGCAGCTGGGACTACAGGTGCCCACCACCATGCCTGGCTAATTTTTTTGTATTTTTAGTAGAGATGGGGTTTCACCGTGTTAGCCAGGATGGTCTCGATCTCCTGACCTTGTGATCTGTCCACCTCAGCCTCCCAAAGTGCTGGGATTACAGGTGTGAGCCACCACAGCCAGCCTAACATGTAGTTTTTAATCCAGATCTTTAGTTACCAATAATTAATGATATTACAGTGAAAATTCTAGCTTTCTCTTCAGCAGTAAAACCTGGTGACCTACAATTAAAGCTATCAGCTTGTTAATATTTCACTTTCTTACAGACCCCACATTAAAGCCGAACAGACTACTGACCACTATATGATCATGGTGAGCTACTGGAGACAAAGGAGTATTTCAAAGAATCAAACCTGAATCAAACCTCTTATATTTAACATGTCTTACCTTTGTTAAAACGAAAGAGATTTACAAAAGAACTATAAGCTGATTTAAAAGGGGGCTCATCTTGATCAGGAGTCAAAGGTTTAAAGTGTGTGAGATGAGAAGGACTAGTAGGAGATCGAGGCAAATCATTAGCAGAGTCCAGTGTTGGGGACGTCTTATCATCTGTGGCCATTTCATGAGTCTAAAAAACAAAAGAAACAAGCAAAAGATCTAAGTTCCTCAGGAAGCTCAAAAATTGATTCCAAACAGCATCCAAATATCTAGAAAATCCTATTCTGTGAAAATTCAGATCTATGAAAACAAACAGTAAATAAATCTAGCTTCATATATTCCAAAGGACTGAAAACACTGCTGTCTAAATCATAAGAGCCTCAACCATCTAAAACTATGATCTGATAGATAGCCAACTCAATTTTGAACATTACTATTCAAATTATAGAAAATATTTAAATTGGC
>NW_012116266.1:321653-358162 GCF_000951035.1 Colobus angolensis palliatus
AAAAAAAAAAAAAAAAATACCGCAGTCTGGCCCAGACATGGACCCTGCAGGAGATGAGTGCCCCCATCCACACACTGTCCTTTGGCCAGCAGACATCATGCCTCCCAAGGATATTCTGGGGAAGAACCAGCAGGGCTCTCCATCTCCAAAGCAGCTGCCAAGCCAGGAGCAGCATGAGCCCCTCCAGCCAAGACCAAAGCTGAGCCAGCTATCCCATCCCCCAGGCCCCTGAGAAAATCCAGGAGCCCCAAGTCAATCTCTCCAAAGTGATCAAGTTTATCAAGGACCACCTGGAGGAGTTCAAGGCTGCCTTCAAGCTGTTTAACTGAGTGGGGGCTGGCAAGATCCTGTATAGCCAGTTTGGGGACATGATGCAGGCCCTGGGCCAGAACCCCACCAATGCCAAGGTGCTCAAGTTCCTTGGGAACCCCCAAGAGTGATGAGCTGAATGAAGTCCCAGCATGTGGACTTCGAGACTTTCCTGCCCATGCTCCAGGTGGCAGCCAAGAACCGGAACCAAGGCACATATGAGGAGTACTTGGAGGGGCTTCATGTGTTTGACAAAGAGGGGAATAGCAAAGTCACCAGAGCACAGCTCAGACAAGTCCTCATCACCCTGGGAGAGAAGATGGCCGAGGAGGAGATGGAGACTGTTCTGGCAGGACATGAGGATAGCATCAACTAGGAGGCCTTCCTGAAACACTATGAGGCCTTCCTGAAACACATTGTAAGCGTACTGAGCTGTGTAGATCCCTAGGGCCCAGACACTGGGCCCCCGCAGGCAGAAGCTTGTTCCAACCACCAGGAGGCTACCTATTGTTTCAAAATAAGGACAACGTTTTCCCTTGGAGAAAACAATAAATATACTATAGCTTATAATCTAGTCTCCACTTTACAAAGACGACATTAGTCTTGGTAAAATGCTTTTCACATTCAAAATCATATCTACCATCTCATTTTCTTCTTACAATCCTGGAAGGCACGCACAGCTGGCTTTATTACATTTTACCTTTGAGGCAACCAAGGTTCACTGAACCTAAAACAACTTTCTTGGGGGTCAGACAGTAGTAGAACTGTCACTATACCCCAAGTCTCACCCCAAAAGTAAGTATTACATCAAAATTACTTTTGTAGCTCTTCACACTTTCCTTTTAACCTATCCACATTCTCTACTTAAGGCTCTGTCTGATCAATAATTTAATAAATAAATTAAGGCAGAAAGGAAACCACTGACTTAAACAGAATTTGGCAATACATGTTTATTTAGGGGGGAGGGAAAAGAAAAAGAGGAAGAGGAAGGGGAAGGAAAGAGGAAGGAGAAAAGGAAGAAGAAGGGGAAGGAAAGTTTCTAGTATCTTCCATTGAGAAGAATAATCAACAATCCTTCTGAAGTGTCATGACAATTCAGCAAAAAGTGTTGGGCAGTAAGCTGATGACTGATCAACTATACACTCAAAAAAAAGTTTGTGTGGTTATTTAAAAAAAAAAAAAAGAGGCCAGGCACTGTGGCCTCATGCCTGTAATCCCAGCACTTTGGGAGGCTGAGATGTGAGGATCGCTTGAGGTCAGGAGTTCCAGACCAGCCTAGTCAACATAGCAAGACTTCATCTCTATTTTATTTAGAAAAAAAAAAAAAAGAGCACTGGAGAGAAACAATAATGTGATGGTTGTAACAACCACCCCTGGAAAACAGCCTACATTCTGCTTTAACACAAGTAACATCAGAAGCAGAGATGGCACTCTGCCTAAAGAGTCTTAGAACTACTTCTAAAGGTTATCTACACAAAAATTATACTTGGCTTTGGAAATAAGAACATAAAAATTCCCATGAAAACACTTACCAAGTGTAGCCGCTGAAATATAAACCCAATCATGTAGTTAACCCTAATAATTACATAATGATACTAGGCCCTGAAAAAATTATCTTACAACTCTCGCTCTTTAGCAGCTTAACAACGCTTTAAAATATAAATTAGGACTCTTTCCTGAGAGGTAATCAGTCCTATTAACCCACCTACCCAAAGCCTTCTGATATGTCATCAATACTTTACTCTTTCTAATTAAGGCTACTAATACATGCAGACCTCCTACAAACTATGAGAAGCCAATCAGTAAAGGCCGGACGTGGTGGCTCGCACCTGTGATCCCCAGACTTTGGGAGGCCGAGGCAGGAGAATCCCTTGAGCCTGGGAAGCAGAGATTGCAGTAAACCGAGATCGTGCCATTTCACTCCAGCCTGGGCGAGGGAGGGAGACCCCAGGCCCGGTGGCTCACGCCTGTAATCCCAGTACCTTGGGAGGCTGAGGCGGGTGAATCGCCTGAGGTCAGGAATTCGAAACCAGCTTAGCTAACATGGTGAAATCCCGTCTCTACCAAAAATACAAAAATTAGCCGAGTGTTGTGTCGCGCGCCTGTAATCTAGCTACTCAAGAGGCTGAGGCAGAAGAATCGCTTGAACCCGGGAAGGCAGAGGTTGCAGTCGGCCGAGATCGCGCCGCTGCACTCCAACCTGGGGTACAGAGCGAGACTCTGTCAAAAAAAAAAAAAAAAAAAAAACTGGAAATTTAATAATTTAGGGAAGTTGAATATTGGAAATGTTAGCTTCTATAAACAAAGATTTCTTGTTACATTTTTTACCAACACGCCTAAAAGAAAACCCGAGCACGATCCAGAAAGCAGAAAAAGGGAGAATACAGGAAATTAGTCTTGCTCCACAGAAGAGATTTAACCTACACAATCTTTGTCACAAACACGAAAGGAAAGAAGGAAGCAAGGAAGGAAGGAAGGAACATTTTTTGTAAGAATACTGACAGAGTGGGAGTTTTGGAGTGCCAAAGGGACTCAAATAAATCAGAAATAAGTGCACCGTACCAAGCGACTACCTCTATTGTCAACACGGGACATATTTTTGAACACAGGATGCACTGCGTCAATACTAATGAATGATATATACACATCACATACACACGAATAACTTGCTTTATACAAAATTCTATCACTTCTTTATTTCTTGACTGTCTCAGGAATAACCTCTGATTGGGCAGAAAACCCCTAAGTCCTAAAAGTTTCCAACACATTCCATTCTCATCCTTTTGTTGGGAACATTCTAAGCAAAGGGTAAACACTAATTGGGAATAAGCCTCCTCAAGAGACTCTGAAACGTAAGTTGAAATGGAATCGTCTCAAATAGCAAAGGCAAGCATTTAAGACAAACACACATTTGAACCCCACGGTTGGTATCGTTTCTGCAGCTCATGAACTTTCTTTTCCAGCCTACGGATGCGCCTCTAACAAACTCAGAACTCACGCACTCGGAGGGAAAAGCAACTGGACTCTTCCCCTCCTAAATAACTTCAGGCGTAAGAGTCGAGAATGAGGCAGAGAAACTTAAAACGTTTCCAAGGAAATCTTAAGGGCCCCACCCGGCTTCCGTCCCCACTCGCCAGACGGGTAAATGGGGGGACGAGCTAATTCTAAAGCCAGATTGTCTGCCCTTCCTTGCTCAGCCGCAGCCAGGGCCTAGCCCCCGGCTGTGGAACCCTGGTTCTCACCTTCACCTCAGCTCTGGCCCAGAAGCTCCCCATACCGGCCTCCTTCCCATGCTCAGCCCGAGCGGGCTAAGCTCCAGGCCCCCTCCCTTACCTGCGCCTCCCGCCCCGGCCGCGCCGGTTGCCCCCCGCCCCAGCCACCGCTTCACCGGCTCAGCCCCCGGAAGTCGGCCCCCGAGCCCGGCGGTGGGCTCCTCAGGCAGCGCACGGTTGCGGCAGGAAGCGAAGCTGCTTACATGGTTGCTGCGGCTTCTCGCTTCCCCCCCAAGGCTCCGCCCTCTGTTTTCCGGTCCCCCAATCCACAATCTTTCCCGGGGGCGGCTCCTCTCAGCCCGCCCGACGTTCGGATCAGATGCTCAGGCAGAAGGAGTCCAGCCCAGATCGAGTCGTCCTGAGCTTTTGGCCGAGATTAGGCCGCTTCAGCCTTCCTGGAAGAAGCCAGGGGGACTGCGCTCGTGAGCGTCACGCGTGCGGGGTCACCGAATGGGTGCTTGGTGCTCTGCACGGGTGCTGGCTGGACTGCGATTACCGTATGTGTTCGATACTGTGGGCACTCATAATGTTATTGAGTTGCTGTCGACAGTTCACTCGTGTAGCACTGAACCGGAGTTAGCGAGGACTCTGTTTCCAGACTTGCATGACTCCGCCAGTAACCAGCCATATGATCTTAAACAAATTGCTCATTTATTTAGGCCTTAGACCTCAGGTGTGTAAAGTCGGATTAATAAAAGGACACACTTCTTAATATTTTATTGAAATTAAGTAAATGCACTTAAAGCGAATGGCACAGTTCCGTGACCCGGAGTAAATGATGTTGGCTTTATAGTTAATTTTTTCATTTAGGTGTTGTGTTGCAAATACTGAT
Source organism: Colobus angolensis palliatus (assembly GCF_000951035.1). Lineage (NCBI taxonomy): Eukaryota > Metazoa > Chordata > Mammalia > Primates > Cercopithecidae > Colobus > Colobus angolensis. Next base: position 326,067 of record NW_012116266.1, read on the forward strand.
GCAAATAAAGTTACCAAGCCCTATGTTGCTCAGCTTGGCTAGCGTTATTCGTTATTTCTGTCCTGCTAAGAGCGCAGTGCGGTTAACTGCAGAAAACATGCCCGCCGCAGTTGTGGGGCTTGGTAGGGGAGTATGGAAAGGAGACGAAACCTAAAGGGAAGTGCAGCTTTAAATTTTCCTGAAGAGTTTTGTCAAATCCCAACCCAATTTTCCTTGAGTTGGAAAGTACCATCGAAACCTGCAGGTTGATTCCAGTGCAAATCCCAGTCACCATTCTCAGCTGGGCCCTTCAGCAGTCTTTCTGGGGAGTCTGTAGTCAGCTTCTCCCATACCTCATTAGTGCCGCGCCAGACCACCACCACAACGCCCACATTACCGTGACTATCATTCTCAGCAGAGAATCTTATTTTATACTCAAGTGAAAAATCCCAAGTTATCTGAGCATGACCCTTAACAAACCTAATTCCCCCCCACTACAACATTTACCTACATCCACATCTGCCCTGGTCTGCCTTTCTCCCTCATCTCACTGAGGAAGGGGCCTCTTCTTCCCCCAGCTCAATCCTTTTGGCCCCCAATTCACCCTCTCCTGTCTGCGAGCTTGCACCACATCTGCAACGTCCCCTTTTCCAATGACTCTTCCTCCTCAGCCCATAAAGATGCTCAAGTCTCTACCTTCCTTTAAAAAAAAAAAAAAATTTACGATAAGCAAAAAAGGCCCTCGTAATTACCACCATATGTTAATATTTCATAAACTTACATGAAGTATAAAATAGGTACAGAGATCATATGAAAGGAATAAATCGCCCAGCCACAAAGACTGTAGTGTATGTAGAAACTCCATCTATGGTTTTAAAAAAAAGAAAAAAGTACACTCCACAAATATTTTTTAGTCCCTAATTTAACCTGCAGTGTGTTAGTTATATAAGCACACTGCACTAAGGATAAAATTATGAACATATCCCACTGCTTCACTTGACTAGCCTAAAAAATAAAAATATATGTGAACGTTACACAGTCCATGTCCTCAAGAAGCTTACCATCTAATATCTACATTAAACTGCTTACAGTTTAATTTCTGTGGAAAAGAGATTGAAAACTGGGCTACTGTTTTTGGGAAAAAAAAATCATTTTAGATTCTCACTTCACACTAGACATCCAAAATTAATTCCAGAGGAATTTTATCTGTAGAGAGATTATTTGTGTATATAGCCTCCTCAAAAACTTTCATTTAAGCACAGATTTAGGATTCTTGCTGAATCAATTATTGTTTGATGATATTATACTTCTATTCCTCTATATGTATTAGTAGAATTTTACTGCAACTAATAGCTTTCCATCGTTTTCTTTCTTTCTTTATATTAGTTAGTACGACTTTGGACTCATTTTTCTCCAACATGTTGTAGTTCGTTACTGCCACCATTCATTTCTATGCTCCAGGTGTCCCTGCCTTGGCCAGTGTAAGCCCCTTCCAGCAGACTCCTGAGTCCATTTGACATGCCTCCATTACTTTTTGAGCACATCTTACTTTTTGTTCTTTTTCTCTCTCCACCACCCCTTACCCCTGGCAACCATGATTCTACCCACTGCTTCTATGAGTTCAACATTTTTACATTCCACATATATGAGATCTTGTGGTATATTTCTGTGCCTGGCTTATTTCACTTAACATCATGTCCCCAGGTTCATCTATGTTGTCACAAAAGACAGAATTTCCTTATTTTTAAGGCTGAATAATGTTCCACAGTATATATATACCACATTATATTTTGTTATTATGTTTTTTGACATGGAGTCTGTCACCAAGGCTGGAGTGCAGTGGCACAATCTGGGCTCACTGCAATCTCCGCCCTCCATTCCCCACCCCGATTCTCCTGCCTCAGCCTCCCAAGTAGCTGGGATTACAGGCGCCTGCCACCGCACCCGGTTAATTGTTGTATTTTTAGTACAGACAGGGTTTCACCATCTTGGCCAGGCTGGTCTTGAACTCATGACCTCGTGATCCACCTGCCTCAGCCTCCCAAAGTGCTGGGATTGTAGGCACGAGCCACTGTGCCCAGCCCCACATTTTCTTTATTCAGTTGTTCATTGATGGACACTTAGGTTGATTTCATATCTTGGCTATTGTGAATAATGCTGCAATAAAGATGGGAGTGCAGATACTTCTTCAAAATAGTGATTTTGGCTGGGCACAGTGGCTCACGCCTGTAATCATAGCACTTTGGGAGGCCAAGATGGGAGGACTGCTTGAGGCCAGAAGCTCAACACCAGCCTGGTCAACATAGCAAGACCCCATCTCTATAAAAAGATTTTTTTTAATTTCAATAAAAGAAAAAATAGTGATTTTATTTCCTTTGTATACACACCCTGTAGTGGGATGACTGGATCACATGATATTTATTTTTAAACTTTTTGGCAACTTCCATACTGTTTTCCATAATGGCTATACTAATTTACCTTCCTACCAACAGTGTGCAGGGGTTTCCTTTTCTCTATTTTCTCTCCAATCTTGTTATCTTTTGTCTTTTTGATATAGCCATTGTAATAGGTGTGAAGTGATATCTCTCACTATGGTTTTAATTTGCATTTGTCTGATAATTATGTTGAACATATTTTTCATATACCTGTTGGCCATTTGTATGTCCTCTTTTGAGAAATGTCTATTCACATCCTTTGCCCATTTTATAATCAGATTATTTGTTTTCTTACTATTGAGTTGTTTGAGTTCCTTATATATTTTGGATATTATCCCTTTATCAGAAGTATGGCTGGCAAATATTTGCTCCTGTTCTCTCTGTTGTCTCTTCAATCTGTTGATTGTAACCCTTGCTCTGTAGAAACTTTTCAGTTTTATGTAATCTCATTTGTCAGTTTGGCTTTTGTAGCCTGTGCTTTTGGGGTCATATCTAAAAAATCACTACTCAGACCAATGTCATGGAGCTTTTCCCTCTCCTTTTTTTTTCTAGTAGTTTTACAGTTTCACATCATACACATAAGTCTTCAGTTTACTTGAGTTGATTATTATATATGATATGAGATAAGCCTCTAATTTCATTCTCCGGAATATGGATATCCCATTTCCCCATTACTACTTATTGAAGAGAATATCCTTTCCCTATTGTGTATTCTTGGTCCCTTATTGAACAACTGACTGTAAATGGGTAGATTTTTTTCTGGACTCTTTATTCTGTTCTTCATTTTTTAATCTTTTTTAAAAATTAGCAATGCTATTAATGATGGACTCTTTATTCTGTTCAGTTGGTTTTTCTGTTTCTCTGCCAGTATCATGCTGTTCTGATTACTGTAACTTTGTAGTATATTTTGAGATCAAGCAGTATGATGCTTCTAGCTTTGTTCTTTTTGCTCAAGATTTCTTTAGCTATTCATCCTCTTTTGTCATTCCATAGGAATTTTAGAGTTTTTTTCTAGCTGTGTGAAAAATGTCATTGGAATTTTTATAGGGATTGCATTGAATCTGTGAATCACTTTGGACATTTTAACAATATTCTTTCAACCCATAAACATGAGATGTCTTTTTATTTATTTCTGTCTTCTTCAGTTTCTTTCATCAATGTTTTATAGGTTTCAGTGTGTGGGTCTTTTAGTTATATTAATTTATTTCTTTTTTTCTTTTTTTTTTTTTCTTTTTGAGATAGAGTCTCACTCTGTCTGTCCCCAGGGCTGGAGTGCAGTGATGCCATCTTGGCTCATTGCAACCTCTGCCTTCCGGGTTCAAGCGATTCTCCTGCCTCAGCTTCCTGAGTAGCTGGGATTGCAGGTGCCTGCCACTAGGCCCAGCTAATTTTTTTTGTATTTTTAGTAGAGACAGGGTTTCACCATGTTGGCCAGGCTGGTCTCAAACCCCTGACCTCGTGCTTCGCCCACCTTGGCCTCCCAAAGTGCTGGGATTATAGGCGTGAGCCACCGCACCCAGCCCGTATTTATTTCTAAGTATTTTAATATATTTTTGTAGCTATTGCAAATAGGATTGTTTTATGGATTTCTCTTTCAGATAGTTCACTCTTAATATTTGGAAACACTACTCTCATTTTTGTATAGTGGTTTTATATCCTACAACATTACTAAATTTCTAAATTTCTTTATTTTTTTTTTTTTTTTTTTTTTTTTTTTTTTTGAGACGGAGTCTCGCTTTGTCACCCAGACTGGAGTGCAGTGGCCAGATAGCAGCTCACTGCAAGCTCTGCCTCCCGGGTTTACGCCATTCTCCTGCCTCAGCCTCCCGAGTAGCCGGGACTACAGGCGCCCGCCACTTCGCCCGGCTAGGTTTTTTTTTTTTTTTTTTGTATTTTTAGTAGAGACGGGGTTTCACCATGTTAGCCAGGATGGTCTCGATCTCCTGACCTTGTGATCCACCCATCTTGGCCTCCCAAAGTGCTAGGATTACAGGCTTGAGCCACAGCGCCCGGCCTCTTTATTAATTCTAATAGTTTTTTGGTGCAATCTTTAGGATTTTTCTATATAAGATCATGTCATCTGCCAGGCGTGGTGGCTCACGCCTGTAATGCCAGCACTTTGGGAGGCCGAGGTGGGCAGATCATGAGGTCAGGAGTTCGAGACCAGCCTGGCCAACATGCTGAAACCCCGTCTCTACTAAAAATACAAAAATTCGCTGGGCATGGTGCTACGTGCCTGTAGTCCCAGCTACTCAGGAGGCTGAGGCAGGAGAATTTCTTGAACCCGGGAGGCAGAGGTTGCAGTCAGCCGAGATCTCACTGTTGCACTCCAGCCTGGGTGACAGAGTAAGACTCTGTCAAAAAAAAAAAAAACCATGTCATCAGCAAACAGGTACAATTTAATTTCTTCCTTTTCAATTCGGATGCCTTTTATTTCATTCTCTTGCCTAATTGCCCTGACTAGGACTTCCAGTACTATGTTAAATAGAAGTGGCAAGAGTGCATGTCCTGGTTGTGTTCCTGACCTTAGAGGAAAAGCTCTTTTTTACTGTTGAAATGATGTTAACTGTTGGTTTGTCATATATAACCTTTATTGTGTTGAGGCATATTCTTGCTATACCTAATTTGTTGGGAGCACTTCGTTACTTTTTGACCCAGCAGACTCATCTTGAACTTTCCCTGCCCCAGGCCTAGAATCAATCAGCTCTCAAAAGAGCACCAATTCCTTTTAGTAGGGATGCAGACATGTTTGTTAAAAATATGAAACTCAGTTCCAGCTAGGATGCAATAAAATTAGCACTCTCTTACACTGCGTGTGAAAATATAACTTGGTATATTCCCCTCTAGAAAATGATTTGGTGGATTTAAGCACCTTAAAAATATTTATGCTTCATGATCCAGTAATCCCCATTCTAGCAATCTAGCCCAAAGAATTGATCTGTGTTTTAAAAAAGTAAGATAAAGACATTTGTCACAGCCATTTATACATTAAAGAAACAAAAAGGAAACATCCAATACAAACCAACACAAATGACGTGAAAGCAATATAATCAAATCCATTCTAACCAATACAACTGATATGGAAGCAATACAAATGATTTTTTAAAATATGTAGGCATCAATAGTATGTTGACTAAGACTTTTAAAAGCAATTTTCTGCTGGGCGTGGTGGCTCATGCCTGTAATCTCAACACTTTGGAATGCCAAGGCGGGCAGATCACTAGAGGTCAGGAGTTCAAGACCAGCCTGGCCAATATGGTGAAACCTCATCTCTACTAAAAATACAAACATTAGCCAGGCATGGTGGCCCACGCCTGTAATCCCAGCTGCTCGGGAGACTGAGGCAGGAGAATCACTTGAACCCTGGAGGTGCAGGTTGTAGTGAGCCAAGATCGCGCCACCGCACTCCAGCCTGGGTGACAGAACCAGACTCCATATCAAAAATAAAAAAGTGTTTTTCTTTACTTTACAATCAACCTTCTTGAAAAGGTTTTCTTGTCTCTCTTTCTATACCCCCCATTCATGCTTCAGTCCCCTGTAGTATGGCTTCTATCTTCTGATCCTCACAGAACCATTCCACTTCTATCTTCTTCATCCTCATAGAACCTTTTTACTAAAAGTGCATTCAAGAGGTCCTCCTTTTGCCAAAATTATTTTCAGACCCTGTCTTTTTTTTTAATCTCTCTGAAATACTCCCTCTTTTTTGAAAACTTTCTTGTCTGTTGGCTTCTATGACATCAGGCTCTGCTGATTCTTTGTTAACCCCCAGACTCTCCTTCTCATTCTCTTTGTGGGGGCTCCTTTTCCTCTGCATGACCTTTAAGATGTAAGTGTCCCTCAGAGTTCTCAATGAGGTTGACTTTTCTCCTTACTTTGAAGTCCTAGATAATATATACTCTGTCTTCAACTGTTATCAACACATGCTAAAGATTCCCGAATTTCTTTCTCCAGTCCACCCTTTCTGAACTGCAGATGAGGCCAACTGCCTCCTGGACATCATCTTGCTGTCCCATGGCATCGCAAAGTTAACAAACCTTAAACTTAACCCATGATCTTGGCCATCAAATCTGTGAGTCTATGTGTATTCCTTCCTTGTTGAACTGCACCTGGTCTCCCAAACTCCAAATTCAGAAGTCTCTTTTGCTGTTCTCTCTCTCCTAATCTTCATGGACAATCAATGACCAAGCTCTATTCATTCCACCTCAGCCTTTTTTAGATCATCAAAATGAAAATACAACCACATTAGAATATTTATGAGAATCCCGTTATCTGGATGAGTATCTCAAAACCAAATGCTTACAGAAATTTCATGGCCTGTGTTACCATTTGTGTTTATAACAGTATTTGGGGCCAGACTCTTAAAATACTCAGATTCTTTTACCAGCTATATGAAAGACAAATGATGTCAACATATACAATATTAACAAAATAGAGAAGAGTGCTGGGCTAAATGAACCATCATATGTCATCCAGTAAAATAGGCTGGCTATGTAAAAAAGAACGTGCACATGGCTGGCCGTGGTGGCTCACGCCTATAATCCCAGCACTTTGGGAGGCCAAGGCTAGTGGATCACGAGGTCAGGAGATTGAAATCATCCTAGCTCACACGGTGAAACCCCGTCTCTGCTAAAAGTACAAAACAAAATTAGTGGGCGTGGTGGCTTACGCCTCTAGTCCCAGCTACTCAGGAGGCTAAGGCGGGAGAATGGCGTGAACCCGAGAGGTAGAGTTTACAGTGAGCAGAAATGGCGCCACTGCACTCCAGCCTGGGCAGCAGAGCAAGACTCTGTCTCAAAACAAAAACAAAAAAAAAGAACGTGCACATAACCAGTGAGCTTCATCTTCACATTTCAAGAAGTAATTTCAGCTAAATGTTATTTGTTATATTTAAGTGACATTAATGGTAATGTGTTGTTTTCTACTTTTCTTTCCAGTCATTTTATCTACAAATTTTTGTATTTTACAGTTGTATAAGAGCTGTCAGCATAAGAAGCATATATCTAGTTTTATGCATATTTATAGCAATATTTTAATGTCGATCCTAGGGATCTGAAAAATAACTTTTTTAAGAGATAGGGTCTCGCTTGGTTGCCCCAGTTAGAGTGCAGTGATGCAATTATAGCTTACTGGAACCTGCAGCCTTGAATTCTTGGGCTCAAGTGATCCTCCCACTTCAGCCTCCCAGGTAGCCAGAACTATAGGCGCATTCTTGCCTGTCTAATTTTTGTTTGTTTGTTTGTTTGTTTGTTTTGTATAAAGAGGGTCTCCCTATGTTGCCTAGGCTGGTTAAAAACTCCTAGCCTCAAGCAATCCTCCTGCCTTGGCCTCCCAAAGTGCTGAGATTACAGACTTGAGCCACTGCACCCGGCCAAATTTGTCAGTGGAAAATGAACTCCTCCATAACTGGCTTAGGAAACACTGTTTTAGATGCTGAGACTCCAATAACTGCCACCTTTACTACTACATTGGCTTAAAGCCAGGTTTGCCGCCATCTCTAGCAAGTGTTTAGGATTTGATATAACATGTTTTATGATTAAATTTGCCTTGGTTCTATATAACATCCTATAGCTATTCACTTTTTAACCTTATTTTTCTCAATGATAGTGAATGTCTTTATTGTGCAATATTTGACGTATTTTTATGGCTGCCCTACATTGTTTAGGGAACAAGTATGGATATGAATGCTTACTTTTGTTAGTGAGCAAGGGGTAATAAGAAATGTGAACCTGATATAATATAAGTAACTACAGTCTTAGGTGTCTTAGGGCATCAGATTCAAGATGAAAATGAAAAGTGTGGGGAAAAGAAAGAGAGATAAGATTGTTTCTGTGTCTATGCAGAAATGGAAGTCATAAGAAACTCCATTTTGATCTGTACTAAGAAAAATTGTTCTGCTTTGAGATGCTGTTAATCTGTAACTTTACCCCAACCCTGTGCTCACAGAAACATGTGCTGTATTGAATCAATGTTTAATGGATTTAGGGCTGTGCAGGATGTGCCTTGTTAACAATATGTTTGCAGGCAGTATGGCTGGTAAAAGTCATCGCCGTTCTCCATTCTCTATTAACCAGGGACACAGTGCCCTGCGGAAAGCCACAGGGACCTCTGCCCAAGAAAGCCTGGGTATTGTCCAAGGTTTCCCCCAACTCAGATAGCCTGAGATATGGCCTCATGGGAAAGGAAAGACCTTACATCCCCCAGCCAGACACCCGTGAAGGGTCTGTGCTGAGGAGGAGTAGTGAAAGAAGAAGCCTCTTTGCAGTTGAGATAAGAGGAAGGTTTCTGTGTCCTGCTTGTCCCTGGGAATGGAATGTCTTGGTGTAAAGCTGACCATTCATTCTATTCTGAGATAGGAGAAAATCGCCTATCTCAGATAGGCTGGAAGCAAGATATACTGGTAGCAATACTTCTCTGTTACTCCTTGCTACACTGAGATATTTGTGTAAAGTGAAACATAAATCTAGCCTATGTGCACATCCAGGCACAGTACCTTCCCTGGAATTTATTCATGATACAGATTCCTTTACTCACATTTCCCTGCTGACCTTCTCCCCACCATCACCCTGTTGCCCTGCCACACTCCCCTCACCAAGATAGTAAAAATAGTCATCAATAAGTACTGAGGGAACTCAGAGACCAGCGCCGGTGCAGGTCCTCGCACGTTGAGCACCAGTCTCCTGGGCCCACTGTTCTTTCTATATACTTTGTGTTTTGTTTCTTTTCTCAGTCTCTCATCTTCACCTGAGAAATACCCACAGGTGTGGAGGGGCAGGCCCCCTTCAAAAAGCTCATATACCTCTCTAAACAGTTCTACAGGAATAAATGGAGGTTGGCTGCCAATACCCCTTAAGCCACCTCAAAAACCAAGTTGACAGGCTGTATGCTTTTTTTCTTTTCTCTTGGGAAAAATACCAGTGCCCTCTAGTGTCCAAAGTGCACCTTGAGTAGTACCACGTAGATCAGTTTATCTTCAAAGAATAATGTACTAATTCAATGTTAGAGATAATTTTTTAAAATAAATTTTGGAGACTGGGCGCGGTGGCTCACGCCTGTAATCCCAGCACTTTCGGAGGCCGAGGCAGGCGGATCACTTGAGGTCAGAAGTTCGAGACCAACCTGACCAACATGGTGAAACCCCATCTCTACTAAATACAAAAATTAGCTTAGCATGGTAGCACACCTGTAGTCCCAGTTACTTGGGAAGCTGAAACGGGAGAATCACTTGAACCCAGGAGGCGGAAGTTGCAGTGAGCCGAGACTGCGCCACCACACTCCAGCCTGGGTGACAGAGCAAGACTCTGTCTCACAAATAAATAAATAAATATTGGAGCATTAAATTCTGGGCAGCAACATAAAAGCATGCTATTATCCTACAGATCACAATATAAAACACTCTTTATTTTCATGTTTTTGAGAGCAATGAACACACAAGATATAATCTCTGGAGGAGACCAGAATTCTTTTTTTAATCCACCGTTTTTTAAGGCTTCACATCTCTAGTTCAGCTTCATTGGATCACAGAAAATCCCCCTCGACTGAGCATGGTGGCCCACGCTTGTAATCCCAGGACTTTGGGAGGTCGAGGAGGGCCAATCACTTGAGCCCAGGAGTTCGAGACCAGCCAGGGCAACATGGGAAACCCCCATCTCTACCAAAGGAAAAAGAAAAGAAATAAAGAAAAATTAGCTAAGTGTGGTTGTGTGCACCTGTAATCCCAGCTACTCGGAAGGCTGAGGTGGGAGGATCTCTTGAGTCCAGGAAGTCAAGGCTGCAGTGAGCAGTGATCACTCCACTGCACTCCATCCAGGGCGACAGAGCAAGACCCTGTCTTAAAACAGAAAATAATAAGAATACCATTCATTATCTTCTAACGCAAACAATCAATGGAGTTTCTACAGACCGAGACATACGTGGTGGCAGGACCTGCTTGTGTAACTGTTCCATCCTTTGCATTCGGTAGCGCCGAACCCCCTAGGCGACCCCGCGCTGGCCGAGGGCACTCTTTCTTCAGCCAAAGGCATGTTCCATTACCGCCCCTCAGGGGCGCGCCAGGCAGCGGGCCGGCCGAGCTGCCACCGCCCGGGGCGCCCTGTCCCCTTAACTTCAATGCCGACCTGGAAACTCATTCCGTGGTGCTCTAGATTGTTACAAAGTTCTGGGTGGTGCAGCCCCAGCGCGCCCAGCTCCCCGGCCTGCAGGTGGCATACGAGTCTCTCCGCTGTCAGGATTCGGGACTGAATCACTGCGGCGCGGAAACCCCTTCCCCCAACAGGATCACCGGGAAAGTGGCACCAAGGAGTCTCCATCCTTGGCTGTGGCCACGCCCCTCTCGCCGACTCCGCCCACCCCACGGGAATTGACTCGTGGCGATTGGAGGCGTGTCGAAGGCGGGGCTGGGGGAGGTGGGCTGAGGAGGCGGGGCCTGGGAGGGGACAAAGCGTGGAAGAGGAAAAGATCGGACCCGCCCTATGGTCCCGGGTTTCTGCAGAGTCCACTTCAGAAGCCGAGGCACTGGGAGTCCGGTTTGGAATTGCCAGGCTGTGTTTGTGAGTCTGAGCTTGTGAGCGGCTGTGGCGCCCCAACTCCTCGCCAGCATATCATCCCGGCAGGTAACCTCTGGCTCCGAGGGGCGGCCCCGGTCCCTGGCTGTGGTGGGGTGGTTCTAATTCCCCAGAAGGCAGGAATGGGGTAAAGGAAGAAAGCGCAGATCTTGGGTGTGGAGGGAGTCGAGGCCTGCGGGCAAAGAAGGGAACAAATCCAGGTATTGAGAACGGGAAAAGGAAAAAGGGGTAGGAGGGGATGCTGGATGCTTGGATATGCAGAAGGCCTGCTTTTGGGCATGGGAGGAAGAAATTGGGCGGTGGGGAAGTTGGATGCAATGACAAGGGGAAAATCATGTCTGCACTTAAGCTGGACAATCGAGGGGTGGAGATTGCAAGAATGCATGTAGAAGACTAAGCCTGGAGTGTAGGAGGAAGAAAACATGCAGCAGCTGCGGGCTGGATGCAAAGAAGGCTGTTAAGCCGAAGACGGGCGTCTGCAGGGAACTCAGGCGGCGGGGAATAGCCCTGAGGTCGATCCCTCGCGCCCGCCAGGGGGCGTGGAGGGGGCGGAGCTCCAGCGGCCTTCCGAGGGGGCTGGGGGAAACACCCCCGCCAGTTCCGGGTGCGTGGAGTTTAAAAGGTCCCAGCACCAGCGAGGGGAGGGGAGGGGCGGGCGTGGAGACCTAGAAGGAGGTACCGATCCAGCCGTGGTTACAGCCCTCTTGCACAACGGCCGTAAGGACGGGTGCAGGCCAAGAGCAAGGACGTGCAAACCCCCAAGACCTGCTAACTGGCAGCGAAGCGGGGACACGCAGAGATCATTGTGCTCCCGTGACCTTTATTTGGGAAGTGCCTGCGGGGCCTAAAACTGGCCTTTGTGCCTCCGAATACACTCAGCACTATACTTGAAACCAGATAAACTGGGCTGTCTGGCAGGTATTAAAAACAGCTAAATTCTCCTGAGTGTTCTGTATGTTAACACTTTCTATTCCTTGTTTTGTTTTAGGAGATAAACTACATTCAGTTGAGTCTGCAAGACTGGGAGGAATTGGGGTGATAAATTCATTCACTGTCAAGGTGAGAATTAGCAATTTCCTCCGTTCTTCTGTACTTTCTTTGATGTGGCAGTACAGTGTTTAACTGGTCTTGGGGGCAGGCCGAGGCACTGCAAGGGAGTGAGTAAGGAATATTTCCAGCAACGAATTCCAACAGCTTCCTTGTTTCTTTTACAGTGCCTTCTCTGCAAGAGAACATTTTCGCCCAGAAATTATTGTAGTTCATGAACTCGGCAAAAAACAATCTGGCCAAAAATTTGAGGTTGATGAAAATAATTTAAAATGGCTCTTTTTTTCATTAAACTATTCTGTATTGTTATTTCAGGTTTATTTTCTGGAATTGCACAAGTATGTTAGGAGATAGGATTCAGCTACTTTAAGAGTAAATGAGCTGGTGCCTGTTGGTCTTGGAACAGCCCTTCCTTCTGAAGTTGGGGTTGGGGTTGGGGTTGGGGTAGAGACAAAATCTTGAGGGGCAACAAAGGTGGAGAAGTCAGTCCAGTGGGGCCTCGAGCCCATCCCACAGAAATCAGATCCAGAGGAAATACAATTATGTTCCACATGGTAGTAACAAAAAAGCTTCACTGTTTTAGTTAAAAGATGGTAAAAATTTCATGGCTAAGTAATGTGAGGAAAACCTGAAGCGTTTAAAGTATGCATTATGAGATAAAGAAAGATTATTGCAGAGAATACAGTTGCTTTAACTGAGAAGGAAGTAGTGAACTAAAAAGATATCAGTCTTTTCATTTTAGGTACAATATTTGACCTCTATTAACTGTATTTGCCATCAATGATAAATTGCCATGTCACAACTGTTGCATCATACTATGTAGGGGCATGGCCATGGAAGTGTAGTATCAGGAACCAGATAAGTTCACTGCCTCCTTTTTTGCTTTGTTTTAAAATAAGGATCAGTGTGACAGTGGAATCAAACATGAACTGAATCATATGCTTTCAGCTATACTACAAATTATACTTGACATTACAGATGGGAAGTAATTGACTCATCCACACCATTCTGTTCATTTCTTTTAGTCTAGTTCAGTTCCAGAAGGTTCCCCAAAGGAGTCTCCTAAACACTAGTAAGAAAAATTCTAGAATTGCAAATTTGGAAAGTGAAAATGGGCCTGGGGATTGGAAATACATCCAGGGTTGTCGAGAAACAGGCTTACTGTCTACTAATCATTATATTTTTATTTAAAGACCAAATTACTTTAGCTCAATTTTTAAAGAAAGATTATTTTAGGCCTCTTATCTAATAAATTTTTTAAGTCAATTCTCTTGACTTTTTTAGTCCTTAAGAGAATAAAAGCAATTTGTAGCTGTGTTGTTGGATTAAAAAAGAGTTTCAATTAGAGCATCATTAGAAGGAATAGATAACTTTTAGCAGGCTCAGGGCTTCTTTTGCCTCTAGGGACAAGCTGGGACATGGTCTTCATTGAAGCCTCACAGTTTCATTTCTTCCAAAGGGTCCACCCTTGCACTTTCTGAGAATCAGATTGATTTGTAGATGCCACCACCCTATCCTTAAAGTGCTGTCTTCCTAGGACAATGCACAGATTGTCCTGTCCCACTCACTAGCAGCTTACCCTTGCCTGTGAACAGCCAGAAGAAGATGACAGGGACATGCTTTGGTCCTGGGCAGTGGCCCTACTGTATAGAGATTCTTCTAATTGAGAAATCACTTTGTTCTATTTAGCCCCACATCTCAAATGTCTGAGTTATCTCTAGGAAATCAGTTCCACCGGGAATTCTTCATCTTGCCTTTACACTTAAAGTTTCCCTAAATATGGGTCACAAGAACCAGATGAATCTCCTCATGGCTAGTTATTTTTTATTAAATAACAAAAACAGCCTCTTAAAAGAGGGGAAATACTAGCACTCACCACTCTGCTCATCTTGAGAGCCCAGTAAAATAATGAGCTGGACTGAAGTGTTTGATAAACATGAGATTGTGGAAATAATCTCATTTCACAAGACAAACCAGCAGTTGAGCATAATGATTGCATTATGAAGGGCATGTTATAGAGTCAGGCTCTCCCACGCTCCAGCTAGGTGGCCTTGGGAAAGCTCTTTTTCCTTTAACAAAGTAAAATAGGAAAATGATGTCCGTTTTTAGGATTGTTATGAGGGCTAGCTCAGAAACCACATGTGAAACATAATACAATACTCTGTACAGAGAAGATACTCAATTCTAATGGTAAACAGAATTGCTGTTACCTCAACTGCGCATAAATTGAATTGCATGAATTGTTCTTTTAGTAGTCACCACGTTGTTTATATATTTAGTTTCCCAATTATAATGAAATAAATGACAAGGCATGTATTTTTTTTCTTTTTAGGTTTATTGAAGTCAAAATGTCCAAAAAAATCAGTGGCGGTTCTGTGGTAGAGCTGCAAGGAGATGAAATGACACGAATCATTTGGGAATTGATTAAAGAGAAACTCATTTTTCCCTATGTGGAATTGGATCTACATAGGTAAATGAGTTACCCCTCCGTGTAGCAAACTCAGAAAGTATAATCTGGCTGGGCATGGTGGTACACACCTGAAGTCGCAGCTACTTAGAAGGGAGAGGCAGGAGGATCCCTCAAGGCCAGGAATTCAAGTCCAACCTGGGCAACAGAGTGAGACCCCATCACTTTAAAAAAAAGAAAAAGAAAAGGGAAGGAGAAATAGGGGGAAAAAAAAAAGAATGTAATCTGAATTATTTTGAGGTGAAGTTAGCTTTTTTTATATAGATATAGCTATATTTTGTGAATAAAGTTTGTTTTAAGCCTAAATATATTCAGATGAATCTTCTATTTTAATTTTAACATACTGCTAGAAAAACTTGATTTATCATCTAAAAGTCAAGAATTATAAGGGAAAGAATGATTTTCAGATTCTTCTAACCTTCTGTTTCCTGTGAAGGTTTTATTTGTAATAAAGCAATGGCAAAGAGTAGTACAATGTATTGAGAAAAGGGAAATAAGAGAGGATGTAAGAAACAGTAAACTAAATGCAGTTAACACAGTTTTGTCATTTCAAACTCAATTTTCTATCACTCTGCTTAGTCAATGGACCTGTTTCCTTTTCATTCCTCACCTTTTGCCCTTTTCATATAATTGTAGTGCAGAAAGAATTCATGAAGTTATTTAATTGAACCCCTCCTTTCCAGCAAAAGTTCCCTTAAATCCTGTGTCTCTTTGCCCTGCGTGTAAAGTGCTTGGGGACAGATGCAAAAGTCTATGTAATTCTCTCATTTTTTTCGCCGTGTTTTTTATAAACTTGCTTCTATTCTTTCTATCTTTAGGTAGAGATAGAATTTTTTAAAGGGTAAAGTGGCTGAAGACTGGCATAGTAAAATATTGAGCAACACATTTCAGCCAAACTATTGGCAACTCTAAGTGTGTTTGCCTCAGCCCAGAATTAGTCATCAAAATTTGTCCTAAGGACCTGATTGAGTGGAGACATTTAATTCACATAATGTCATTAAACATACTTTTTAATTATTCTAAACCTAAGCTGCTGATGTCTATATTGAAATCATGGTGAGATATAAATGCTTGCAGAAGTCAACCAAACATGTAAGAAATTAGGCATAAAAACATCTTCCAACTAGGTTAAAAAAACAGCATTTTAGGAACCCCTGTTTCAGGACTTTACATGACAGTAGGTGAACTGGCAGGGTTCTTGTCCTTATAATGGCTGCAAAGATGCTTTGAGCCTCTTTAGCGTAGAATCATGAGGAGTTTTAAAGGGGAGTCACTATGACTAGGAGGAAAAAAGTTGGTAGCTGCAGACTAGATAATTTTTGGAGGCTCAAACAAGTTTTAAATTTTTCCAAAATTGCTATGATTATCAGTGGTTCTTTTTGAGGAGAATGGAGCAGATAGTTTGTTTTATGTAGGCTGGACAGTGGTCCCAGTAATTTGTTCCTTCCTTTCTTATCTTGTTAGAAATGTTAAGAAGACAAGCAAAAAATCTACTAATTTGCTGATAGTAGATTCTCCTCATGAGAAACGGTTCCTAGGAACTTGAAAATTACTGATCATACCTCCTGTTGGAGTTGGGATTGGATCAGCATTTCCTGTGTAAGAAGATAACAAAGGACATGACTTTGCTAGATTTATATGAATTATCTAAAGTCGAAGCAGCTGGGAATTATTTTTTATCTGGAAATAAGTCAAGATTACTATCTCTTTGTTTGCATCATGAGTTGGGTAGGAGATCTAAGAAAGGAAGATAAGGGAACCAAAAAGAAATCTAGAGGCATAATAGTTCAGCAAGTTTTAAGAGCTGAAAAACTTTTCTTTAAATCCTTGGAGAACAGAATACATTGTTACATTATTTTGTTTTCTTGCATTTTAACAAATTGTTACATGCTTCAAATAAAGCTTTGCAGTCATTTTCTATGTTCCCTGGACAACCAACATTCTTTCAGCTCTGAATGACCTGCAGTCTTACTGTTGGTGTATATTAAGCTATAACTCTCTGGTATATACAAAACCATGATGATTCCATTACTTACCCAATAAACTGTAGGCTTGTTTCCAGAACAAGCACTTGCTCAAGAATTAGATAATTAGCCGGGCATGGTGGCGCATGCCTGTAGTCCCAGCGGCTTGGGAGGCTGAGGCGGGAGAATCACTTGAACCCAGGAGGCAGAGGTTGAGTGAGCCGAGATCATGCCACTGCACTCCAGCCTGGGCAGCAAAACAAGACTCGTCTCAAAAAATAATAATAATAATTAGGGAAAGGCTAATTTTATGACTGGCATTAATGAAGGAGCCATTAGCATTTTTGGCATCAACTGTCACATCTTTACCTCCTACCACTTTAATGTCAAAATACAAAAAATCCTTTAAGCCCTCCCACCCCCTTTTATTTTTAAAGAACAATATTTACTAAGGGAAAAAGGTGGCTCTTAGGCTTACACTTAATTATACTAATTATATGGAGAGAAACCAGGCCGTTATTTCCTCTATCTGTTGAAAAACAGAAGGCAAAGGGCAGAGTTTGATGGTTTCCATTCAGTTTCCTGATAGACAGCTTCCCATTACAAGAGGAGGGGCAGCCCAGCAGTCTAGCCTCTCTTAGTTCTCTTTTTAGTTGGCACCCATGTTCTGTGTTTAGGGTATGCTAATGCTAAAACTTGGCAGATTTTGGTATACTTGAAGCCTTCACTTTCTGCATAGTGAGCTCTATATGCCATCACTGCAGTTATAGGTTATAACTATCCGTTTGTCTGAAAAATTTTGCTTCTAATTTTTCTCTTTCCAGCTATGATTTAGGCATAGAGAATCGTGATGCCACCAACGACCAGGTCACCAAGGATGCTGCAGAAGCTATAAAGAAGTACAATGTTGGTGTCAAGTGTGCCACTATCACTCCTGATGAGAAAAGGGTTGAGGAGTTCAAGTTGAAACAAATGTGGAAATCACCAAATGGCACCATACGAAATATTCTGGGTGGCACAGTCTTCAGAGAAGCCATTATCTGCAAAAATATCCCCCGGCTTGTGAGTGGATGGGTAAAACCTATCATCATAGGTCGTCATGCTTACGGGGATCAAGTAAGTCATGTTGGCAATAATTTGATTTTCCATGTTCTTTTTTCATGGCCCAGACTTTCCAACTTATATGTGCTTTATTCTTATCTTTTGGTATCTACACCCATTAAACAAGGTACAAAATTGATCAATGCATATATGTATAACTGTATATTTACACACATTTTTTCAAACATACTGTTTTTTTTTCCTTTATCCTTTTATTCAGTTATACCATAGGATATTGCCATTTTTATGTTTGTAATTTCATATGGTTCACCCAGATCTGTGGTTTTCAACACTGGCTGCACAATAGGATTCCCCTACAAGTTTTTTTGGTGGTTTTGTTTTGCTTTGCTTGATTTGTTTCTTTGTTTTAGTTCCAATGTTGAGTACCACCCTACACAAATTGAAATCTGAATTCCATGGGGTTTAGTCATGTTAAAGCTCCCCAGGTGAATCTAATATGCAAACTTGAGAACCACCAAAGATTGTATTTTTTTTTTTTTTTTTGAGACGGAGTCTCGCTCTGTCTCCCGGGCTGGAGTGCAGTGGCCAGATCTCAGCTCACTGCAAGCTCCGCCTCCTGGGTTTACGCCATTCTCCTGCCTCAGCCTCCCGAGTAGCTGGGACTACAGGCGCCTGCCACCTCGCCCGGCTAGTTTTTTGTATTTTTTAGTAGAGACGGGGTTTCACCATGTTAGCCAGGATGGTCTCGATCTCCTGACCTCGTGATCCGCCGGTCTCGGCCTCCCAAAGTGCTGGGATTACAGGCTTGAGCCACCGCGCCCGGCCCAAAGATTGTATTAAACATGATCCCATCATGCATAAAAGAAAAAACTGCCCGGGTACCATCGTTCACATCTGTAATCCTAGCACTGTGGAGGCCAAGTTGGAAGGACTGCTTGAGGCCAGGAGTTTGAGACTAGCCTGGACAATAGAGCAGAACCCTGTCTCTACAAAAATGAAAAGTATTTCAATAATTACATCAATTGCTCATGGAAGAGCCAGTTTTGTTGTTTATTCATATTTAAAGTGAGTAGGCAAAGCTGAGTGGAGTGGCATGTGCCTATAGTCCCAGCTATTTGGGAGGCTGAGGCCTGAGGATCCCGTAAGCCCAGGAGCTGAAGGTTACAGCTATGAGCTATGATCACACCACTGCCTGCACAACAGAGCAAGACCCTATCTCAAAAAAGAAAAAGAAAAAAAAAAAACTGACTCGGTAGTTGAAAGCAGCCTTACTAAAGCATTCCTTCCTGCCTGGAAAAACAGTATTGCTTCTTTACTTCTGTACCAGTAGGCTTGTTGCCAAATTAAGCAAAAAACTGCCAAGTAAACAAAATCAAAGTTCAGTGTTGAAACTGAGGTTTCAGACTTTCACAGAAAGTAGTTTATGTCTTAAAAGGACCTTAAAAACAGGAATCTCTGATGTTGAAACCCAGAGGTTTTAATGTAGCCATCACTGAAAACAGTGTGTTGAGGGTAAACAGTTTAGTCCTTGAGGGATCAGTTAACTTTCTTCCACCCTGTGGCTAAAACTATCCTTTCATCCTGGCCAGAGCCTTCAGAAGTAGCTCCCAGGGGCCCAGGCAAGGGAAGGTAGATGGCAGTGGTGCAAACTCGCTAATCTTGCAAACGTCACCCTAGATTCTTTCGGGCTCAGTCGTGCCTTTTTTGTGTGTGTATCCTTTTTGTGTTTTGTTTTTGAGACAGTCTCGCTCTGTCGCCCAGGCTGGAGTACAGTGGGGTGATCTTGACTCACTACAAGCTCCGCCTCCTGGGTTAAGCAATTCTCCTGCCTCAGCCTGCTAAGTAGCTGGGGATTACAGGCACCAGCCACCACACCTGGCAAATTTTTGTGTTTTTAGTAGGGACGGGGTTTCACCATGTTGGTCAAGCTGGTCTCAAACTCCTGACCTCGTGATCTGCCTGACTCTGCCTCCCAAAGTGCTGGGATTACAGGCGTGAGCCACCACGCCCGGCCTTCCTTTGTTTTTGTTTTGTTTTATTTTGTTTTTAATTATTTTGGCATCAAAATATTTGTAAAAATGGCCATTGCATTTATTAAAGTCCAGAAAGAGAATTTCAAACCTCAGGTTGATTCACAGACTGTTTAAATATACATAAACCTATACAATGCATTTATAGTGCTTTAGTGCCTCAGTTTCTCCCTTTTCAGAAATAGTAATAAATTACCACTCATATTTACTTTACAGACTTTATATGTCAACAATTTTCTGTGTAAAGTAGGTATTTAATCTTCATTGTTAGCTGTTCTTCTACCAACTGTATTTAGTATTCCTTTTTTTTTTTTTTTTTTTTCCCGAGACGGAGTCTTGCTCTGTCGCCCAGGCAGGAGTGCAGGAGTGCAGGAGTGCAGGAGTGCAGTGGCACGATCTCGGCTCACTGCAAGCTCCGCCTCCTGGGTTCACACCATTCTCCTGCCTCAGCCTCCTGAGTAGCTGGGACTACAGGCGCCCACCACCACACCCAGCTAATTTTTTGTATTTTTAGTAGAGACGGGGTTTCACCGTGTTAGCCAGGATGGTCTTGATCTGCTGAGCTTGTGATCCGCCCGCCTCGGCCTCCCAAAGTGCTGGGATTACAGGCGTGACCCACCGCGCCCAGCCTGTTATTAGTATTTCTGTACACATATAGATATGGCCAGCACCTGCTGGTACCTAACTCTGCAAGTATCTGATTCAAGTCATTGAAGAAGATACAATGCAGCAAAGACTTCTGGATGTCTAGTATATGCCAGGCATATTATTCCACTCAGTAGCTGAGGCCCATAAGGGAGGTGTCTGTCCTTGAACAGCCCTTTCCTAAAAATCATCATCATCCCATTGTAGCTGCTCCCAGAATGATTTGATTGCTCCATATGAACAAGTCCTATAACACTAGTAACAATGATACCATGAGAGACCGAACTCCGATGGCCTAAGTAAGGACCAGACCTCAAGTCCTTTGACCCTGGATGCAGTATTTGTACTATATCATAGTTCCTTCCTTGTAAGGCTGATGTAAGAATCAAATGAGATGATACAAGTTAAGCACTTAAAGCATCTGGCATAGAGTAAGGACAAAGCATTAACTACCTCAGTATTACAACTAGTATTGTTATCATCACCCTCTAGGGAGACTTCCCTGGCTTCCATGCCATGGTCACCTCTTTTCTTCTGTCATCCTATAGTCTTTTTTTTTTGGGGGGGGGGTCTATACCCTCTTTTAGCATTTGAAAGCTCTTATATTGCTTTTCACTTGTATATGTCTTTATTGGGTTGTAAACTTCCTAAAGGAAAGTGGCTTATGTTATTCTCTGTCCTCTCCAGATCAGTGCTCAGAAAACTTTCCTGTACATCATATAGGCACCTAATAAATATTTATTGATTTGGGGGAACTTCTGGACCTCTTCATCCACATCTCCTAAAAAAAAAAAAGAAGTTTGACATACTGCCCTATTTGTCTAGGTGTCTTCTAGGTCTATATTGTGTGAATATTTTCCTTATAATTCCTGCTAGGGTATTTTTTTTTTCTTTATACCTTTTTCCCCCCTACATAGTACAGAGCAACTGATTTTGTTGTTCCTGGCCCTGGAAAAGTAGAGATAACCTACACACCAAGTGACGGAACCCAAAAGGTGACATACCTGATACATAACTTTGAAGGTATGTATGACTGTAGCATAAGCTTCATCTTTTTTTTTTTTTACAAATGATTTAGATAACATTTTTATTGCTTTTTTAAAGTTAGTTATGTGGCTGCCTAAAAATATAATCTGAATCTACAGTGTTTTTGCAAAACCCGAAAGCTGACATAAAAAAGTAATTTGCTTCCATGCCTTCCTGTGGCATGATTAAAGGCACAAAAGGGTTAGCCACTTAATTGGAAATGCCTTTAGGCAAAGACAAGGAGATAATTATGCATTTATCTTAAAGCACAGAGAGAAGATTGGCAGGAATCTATTGTGCGTGAATTATATACATTAAATATTAATATTCTCAAATCACCTGGCATATAATCCTGCCCTTTGCTGTGATAGGGTTTGTATCTGGAAGAGGTTGCATTATGTATTTGCTGAAGTTTTCTTCTTGTCCTTCTGGGTATTTATCCTGTGAAAGTGGAACATTTGCTTTTTTGCCTTTTCTTTCCCAGCTACCCTGCTCCCTTTGATGGCAAATCCCACCCAAAAGTTGTTGAAACAATTAGTGGGCCCTTTTCCTTCACTATTGAAGTTGTTGAAAGCACTAACACAAACAAAAAAACCCCAACACTCACCTAGCTTTTGTTTTTCTTGCCTCTTCCAAATAATATCGTTTACTGGAATCTGGTTCTGCAGGTTTCAGCACCTTTCACCCTGAACCCAAGTTAACCCTGAGCGTTGGCATGGATTCAAGTTCTATCTTTAATAACAGAGTTCAATAAGAGTTGTAAAACATGGTGATTACATGTAGCATAATTATTTCTACTTATTTCTACCAACTACACTAGGAGTGCTCCATATCCTCCAGGAGATTATAAGAATTTTCATTCAGTATTTGAAATGCAAGTTTTTCTCAATAACTGAGGATTGAGTGTACCCCTAAAGTTTAAAATATATGTTGGGAATTGTAAAGGTAGGTATGTTTGTCCATTCTTGCGTTGCTATAAAGAAGTACCTGAGGCTGCATAAGTTATAAAGAAAAGAGGTTTAATTGGCTCATGGTTCTGCAGGCTATGCAAGCCTGGCTTCCACACCTGTTCCTGGTGAGGGCCTCAGGAAGCTTCCAATCTTGGCAGAAGGTGAACAGACAATAGGTGTATCACATAGCAAGAGAAAGAGAAGGGGGAGGTCCCCAGACTCTTTTAAACAACCAAATTTCAAGTGAATTAACTGAGCAAGAACTCACATAATCACCAAAGGGGATGGTGCTAAGCCATGCGTAAGAGATCCAACCCCATGTTCCAATCACCTCCCACCGGGCCCCACCTCCAACATTGGGAATCACATTTCAACATGAGATTTGGAAGGGACAAATACCCAAACCATATCAGTATGTAAAAGAAGTTTCAAAATTATTTGCCTTTTCTTACATGTATTTCTGCTTCATACCAGTTTTTGGTATGTCTGCATCTTCAGGATTTTAAAGACTACGTTTTTTCATTTCTATTGTACTTCCAAAGCAAGTTAGAATGTCCTTATCTAGAACTGGCTTTTAACTCATTATATGCCTCAGAAATTTGTAGAATATTCAGGTTGGAAACCTGTCTGGGACTTCTGAAGTCTAGTCTCAGATGTGAGAGCTGAGAAGTAGGTCATTTGGTTGTGATAGGTAACTTTAGCCTTATTACAACTACACTACATTTATTCTTCTCCCTTTTTTTCCTCTCATTGGTTTCTCCTCTACAGAGGGTGGTGGTGTTGCCATGGGGATGTATAATCAAGATAAGTCAATTGAAGATTTTGCACACAGTTCCTTCCAAATGGCTCTGTCTAAGGGTTGGCCTTTGTATCTGAGCACCAAAAACACTATTCTGAAGAAATATGATGGGCGTTTTAAAGACATCTTTCAGGAGATATATGACAAGTAACTATAGTTCTTTTTTAACATTTTCCTTATTCTCAAGTAAGCTGACATTTGTCATATAGAGTATGTATCTCCCTGCCCCTATGATTCTAGGGAAATTGAGTGAAAATCATCACTGTCTCTTAAAGATAAGGGCAAAGCTGAGGTTTAGCAGGAATGAAACAAAACCACTCAGAGTTGCTTTTAGAAAATAAACATGTTCTTAAATAAGGGCCCCACATGAATTTTTTTCAGAGCCAGGTTCTTTAATGTTTAAATAAAAGTACCCTGTTAGTGATAGGAAGTTCTAATTTTTCATGTGGGAGTTTCTACGTCAGACCCATTTCCATTCTTTCTGAAGCCCATTGTTAGAATTTAAAACTCTGTTTTAGTGGAGTCATTTGAGCTTAAGTCTAAGTTTATAACAACACTGGCTTCCACAGCACAGGAGGTGAGCATGTGTTAATATTTAAGACTGGCGTAAGTCTCTTTAGGTGCAAGTGTTCAGGCCAAAATGTTCCTGAGTCATTTTGATTCCTCCTCCTGCTGCCCATCTATACCAAGCCCAGAAACTGTCCAGAATATGTTTTAGTTTCCTGAATGACACCAAGCAGTAGAACAGCCTTTTCAAAAATACATTTTTAAAATAAGCTGAATCTCAAGAATCTGATCTATAGTATAATGAAAACTGAAAAGTGAAGTAGTCATTGGGATACTCTACTGTCTCACTTAATTCTCACAGCTTCCCTGCAAGGTGGGTAAAATTGTTCTTACAGATGGTCAAATTGAGTTTTACAGCTAGAAAATGGTTGGGCTGGGATTTCAGCCAATATCTGTCAGATTCCCGAGTTTCTGCTGCTTCTACTAAAATATATGCTGCTTCTTGTGTGTCCTATCTTCTCTTTGGGACAAACAGATGATATCCGTGACAAAATCAATTTTATTATTATTCTCTTTTCTCTCTTATTTCCTAGGCAGTACAAGTCCCAATTTGAAGCCCAAAAGATCTGGTATGAGCATAGGCTCATTGATGACATGGTGGCCCAAGCTATGAAATCAGAGGGAGGCTTCATCTGGGCCTGTAAAAACTATGATGGTGACGTGCAGTCGGATTCTGTGGCCCAAGGTACGGAGGTGGAGCCTGGCCTGTAAGAACTGGGTCATTCCAGGGTAGTTCTCTAATTTGGGGAGGGGAGTTTTATAGTCCTTTGTTGTAAAATCATGGAATGTTAAAACTCCAGGTCCACTGTCTTATCTGACAGCTAAGGAAATGAAGCTCAGAGTAGAGAAGTGATTTACTCAGGACCACATGGGAAGTAAATGAGTGGATTGACACTCTTGGCTCCAGCCTTAGATGTTAACACAGTTTCTCTCGTAACCTTTTTCCCCACTTGAAGTTTTAAAGCCTACCTGATCTGAAAAATCACTCCCTTTCCCTGCCCTCCTTGTCCTTTGGTGAAAATGTAAAAAACCAGGGCACTCAGGCAAGGAGGGATAAAGTGAGGAGCCTGATCATGTCATAACCAAGCTTTGGTGCCTGCAAAGCTCATTTATCTAGCAGCAGGACCTACTACTCATGTCCCTCTGCCAGCTGCTGTTCTAGTACAATATAAAACAAATGTGTTTGGCCGGGCACAGTGGCTCATGCCTGTAATCCCAACACTTTGAGAGGCCAAGGCAGTGGATCACTTGAGGCCAGGAGTTCGAGACCAGCCTGGCCAACATAGCAAAATTCAATCTCTACTTTAAAAAAAAAAACAAAAACAAAATTAGCCAGGTGCAGTCACATGCCTATAGTCCCAGCCACTCAGGTGGCAGAAGCATGAGAATTTCTTGAACCTGGGAAGCAGAGGTTGCAGTGAGCTGAGATGCAGTCTGGGCAACAAAGCAGGACTCTTGTCTCAACAACAACGACAAAATACAAGGGTTTTTGTTTACTACTTAGCTTATACACAAATAAATTGAGCAAAGAACCCTAGGACTGTTTACAGAAATTCCAGGAGAAGTTTCATGCATGGGGTAAGGACCAAATCAACAGAAACACAGCACCTGGTTTCCTCAGCGCCAAGTTGCCCTTCAGTTTCAGTTGCCCATGGTAGCTGTGTGAACTTGAATCTCCCCAGATGAATGTTTGTTAACTTTAATTATGTTTGTTTTTCCCAAGAAGTACTACTTTTTCATTCTCTTATCAGTGTTAAGCATCTCCTCTCAGTTTGAAAATCAGTAGATCAACCTGGTTAAAGTTAACTTTTATGTCAGATAAATGAGTTACACAATTCTCCTTACCCTGCTTCTGTTTCTCTACATCCTCACAATCATTTGTACTGAATGCAACAGGGGAAGGAGTGTTGTTGCTTTGTGATGACTCCATGGTTGATTATTAACTTCACAGTTGATGTTGGGAGGTAGCAAAAATGGAGAAAATAAGAAAATCAATTATATAGATATAAGAGTTGTAATGTGGTTCTTTCAATAAGAAATTACAGAAGAGAATTGTTGTATTGAGGGTATGAAAGAGAGCAAGAAAGGGCAACTGGGATGTTCTTGGATCAAACCGATCCTGTGTTTACCTGCCTTCTCTTCCCAGTCCCAGCAAGTGTATGAGCAGCTTGAGGGTAGGAGACAGCTCTCATCCATCTTTATTTCCCCAGAACAGCAGAGCATTGCACATAAGAATAATAGTAATAGATTGAGCTCTCACTGTGTCCAGTACTATTCTAAGGAATATATATATATATATATATATATAGTTTTCATATGTATTTATGAATATATGTATATTTATCTAATCCCACAGCAACCTAGTGAAGTAGGTGCTGTTATTACTCCCATTTTACAGATAAGAAAATTGAGCCACAATAGCTATGAAGTCATAGAACTAGAGTGGAATGCAGGCAGTTGGACCCTGAGCCCTCCATCAAGGAGTAGGTACCCCTGAGATAAGTGAGGGGAAAATGCAGCCTTTCCAGATCCATTGGCTCTGACATCTGGAACAGGGATCCTGCCTTCTGAAAGGCAGAATTATTGGTGATTCCATGTGCTCATGTTTACTTTGCTTACCAAGACCTATCAAGATAGAGTCATTCATGTTCTCATTTCTGAGAGACTCAGTGCTCTTCATGCAGTTGGACCCAATGCTTCATGCTCTGCTACTTACAGGGTATGGCTCTCTCGGCATGATGACCAGTGTGCTGGTTTGTCCAGATGGCAAGACAGTAGAAGCAGAGGCTGCCCACGGGACTGTAACCCGTCACTACCGCATGTACCAGAAAGGACAGGAGACGTCCACCAATCCCATTGGTAAGATGGTGTTTACATTGATTTCTCACCAGAGAGTGCTCTCCAGAGGATATCTCCAAAGCAGCTCAGATGTGTTGCCTTGCCTGCTCAGTGTTTTGTGTGCAAAGTCATCACTAAGTAGCTGATCTGTTCTACTAATAAGATCTATTTGAATATGCTTCTTAAAATATACAATATATGCTTTTCTGTTTTGTGGGAGAACATAGGTTACAGAGAAGAATTATCAACAAGCATTTTCCTTTACCCGTGGTGCAGTGAAATGTCACATAAGGCTACAAATCTAAAAGTCACATGGATAGATCCTTTCAACCAGTTTCAAAGATAGCACTTTAAAAAGAGATTACAGCCTGGAAAAAGGAGACCAATATAGACAAGAGATAGAAAAGAATGTGGCCTTTTTCAAATTAGAAAATGCCTTAAGTTTCAAGCACTAGTACCATGACATGAAAATGTGTTTTCTTAAAGTTTCTGTTTGGTAAAATATTTCTAACTTTCCTAAAACTTCTGGCCCATGTTGTTAGTATCTAAAGAAGTCTGTCACCTAAACAAAAAACTATTCTGTTTTTGGGAACTATGAGACATTTGGAAACCTCTGTAACTAGAATGATGGGAGTGTTGGGTATTTTTCCCCCCTTTTAGCTTCCATTTTTGCCTGGACCAGAGGGTTAGCCCACAGAGCAAAGCTTGATAACAATAAAGAACTTGCCTTCTTTGCAAATGCTTTGGAAGAAGTCTGTATTGAGACAATTGAGGCTGGCTTCATGACCAAGGACTTGGCCGCTTGCATTAAAGGTTTACCCAAGTAAGTATAAGATGCCCTAGTGTCTGTGGTCAAATTAACACTTATCCTCATTGGACTCAGAGCATCAGTGCTTTCTGGAATTACATAAATTGTTATTCATCATCTAGTTCAGGAGTCAGCAGATATTATCTGTAAATTGTCAGATAGTAAACGTTTTAGGCTTTGTAGGACATACAGTCTTTTTGCAACTATACAACTACTCAACTTTGCCTCTGCCATTGTAGCAGAACAGCAGTCATAGACAATACAGAATCAAATGGTGTGGCAACACCCCAATCAAACTCTTATGTTCGAAACCAGGCTCGATTTGGTTCATGTGCTGGGCTGTAATTTGCTGACATCCTATCTAGTTGACAATCATTGAATGAAAAGGTTCTATTTAATTTTAAGAAGCAGATTATAGACAAATAGAAACAAAGGTACTTCAGAGGCTATTTTATTCTACACCTTTATTTTCTTTAACTTACCGATGAGAAAAGTGAGCAGCACAAGTTTAAGGTGTGCAATTGATCATAGTCCCTTAAGTATCTG
This sequence comes from Colobus angolensis palliatus, assembly GCF_000951035.1. Taxonomy (NCBI): domain Eukaryota; kingdom Metazoa; phylum Chordata; class Mammalia; order Primates; family Cercopithecidae; genus Colobus; species Colobus angolensis. The sequence goes on from NW_012116266.1 coordinate 353,791, forward strand.
TAACCAATATTTGGGCAAATATTTGACAGCCCATATGTTTACTGAGCATTTTTCTGAGAACATGGTAGCCAGTATCCTGGAGGGATTGGCTCCATATCTCAACCAGTGCATCCACAGAGGTCCCAGGTAGGGTCAGTATACCCCATAATGGGGATATACTTGATCACTGCATGTTTCTTAATTAAATTTTCAGCAAGATTGCAGTGTTTGAAATGGTCTTATCAGTGGAATACCTTTGTAGCCTATTTAATAGGCACCTGTCAGCAGGATTATGTTATCCAGTCCATTGTCTTTTGTTTTTCCTTTATTTTTCTATTGAGACAGAGTCTCGCTCCACCCAGGCTGGAGTGCAGTGGCATGATCTCAGCTCACTGCAACCTCTGCCTCCCGGGTTCAAGCGATTCTCCTGCCTCAGCCTCCCAAGTAGCTGGGACTACAGTTGCGTACCACCACGCCCAACTAATTTTTTTTTTTTTTTTTTTTTTTTGTATTTTTAGTAGAGACGGGGTTTCACTGTTAGCCAGGATGGTCTCCATCTCTTGACCTTGTGATCTGCCCGCCTTGGCCTCCCAAAGTGCTGGGATTATAGGTGTTAGCCACCAGGCCTGGCCCGTTTTTGTTTTCCTTAAGACACTGATAGAAATAATAACATTATATCCTTTTTTAAGGACATGTAACAGTTTGTGGGAAGGTGGGTAAAGGTTTGGCTATGCCCTGAATAAGTTTTGTTATGTTTAAGAATGAGGAAGAAGTGGGATGATTGTGGTCTCAGCAGCATTAGTCTGAACTGAAACTCCGTGATAATTTCACCCCCAAAGCTACATAGCAAGAAACCTAACTGAGTATGTGTGGATGAGTCTCTACTGCAGGTTGCCTAGAGAGCCTGAGTACTGAGCCTGGGTCAGCCCCAGGAACCTTGAACATAGTCATTGTCTATAAATTTTGTAGCTTACTAACATGAATGCGTTTTCTTCCAGAAACAAAGAGAATACTATTTTAAGTAGCATTTCTAGGACTTTACCGCTACCTGCTACCATATCAGAGACAAACTAAATTTTCTTTTTTTTCCTCCCCGTTAGTGTACAACGTTCTGACTACTTGAATACATTTGAGTTCATGGACAAACTTGGAGAAAACTTGAAGATCAAACTAGCTCAGGCCAAACTTTAAGTTCATAACTGGGCTGAGGAGGATAAGTGTCTTTTGGTAACTAGGTCTATAGGTTTACATTTTTCTGTATTACACTCAAGGATAAAGGCAAAATCAATTTTGTAATTTGTTTAGAAGTCAGAGTTTATCTTTTCTATAAGTTTACAGCCTTTTTCTTATATATACAGTTATTGCCACCTTTGTGAATGTGGCAAGGGACTTTTTTTAAAATTTTGTTTTATTTTCTAGTACCAGCCTCGGACTTCGGTTAGTACTGATTTGTATTCACTGTCACTTTTTCTCATGTTCTAATTATAAATGACCAAAATCAAGATTGCTCAGAAGGGTAAATGATAGCACAGTATTGTTCCCTAAAATATGCATAAAGTAGAAATTCACTCCCTACCCCTCCTGTCCATGACCTTGGGCACAGGGAGGTTCTGGTGTCACAGATGTCCCGTTTTGTGAGGTAGAGCTGTTAAACTTGCACGTGACTGTAACAAAATATGAGTGCAACTCAAATGTGTTGAAGATACTGCAGTCATTTTTGTAAAGAGCTTGCTGAATGTTTCCAATAGACTAAATACGGTTTAGGCTGCAGGAGAGTTTGGAATCCAGAATAAATACTACCTGGAGGTTCATCCTCTCCATTTGTCTCTTTCTCCCCTGGCCTGGCCTGAATATCATGCTACTCTAAATTTAGCATATTTCATCCAAGTGCAATAATGTAAGCTGCATCTTTTTTGGACTTCTGCTGGCCTGTTTTATTTCTTTTCTGTAAATGTGATTTCTCAGAAGTTGATATTAAACACTATTCTGGTCCTTATCTTCTCCTGAACTGTTGATTTTAATTAAAATTAAGTGCTAATGACTATTCTTCTGCGTTTCTGTTCATTGGATGCCAAGCACCATGCTACGTCCTAGCCATAGGAGTGTCATCTGAAAAAATTCTCTGCTCTTAAAAAGTTTACCATGGTGGAAACAGGTAAGTAAATAGTAAGATGTAGATCCTGCAGTGAAAGGAAAGGGGACCAAAGAAGGAACTAAAGGAAGAATTAAGGAATATTAGAGAATATATTCTATCTATGCACATGCTAAGGAGTTTAGTCATTATATATATATTATCTTGTAAATGATTAGGGAGCCAGTGAAGACATTTAAGAAATAAAGGACTTGATCATATTTTTATTTTTAAAAATAGCACTCTGGGAAACTTGTATAAAAAATGGATGGTGGCTTTGGGAGGCCAAGGCAGGCGGATCACAAGGTCAGGAGTTCAAGACTAGCCTGGTCAATACGGTGAAAACCCATCTCTACTAAAAATGCAAAAATTAGCCAGGCGTGTTGGTGCACGCCTGTAGTCCCAGCTACTCGGGAGGCTGAGGCAGAAGAATCGCTTGAACCTGAGAGGCAGAGGTTGTGGTGAGCTGAGATCACACCACTGCACTCCAGCCTGGGCAACAGAGCAAGACTCCATCTCAAAAAAAAAACAAAAAAGAATGGATAGTGGGGGGTGGGAAGGAGGGTGTTGGGTGCAGTTGAGGAAGGAGGACCAGTTAGGAGGCTGCTGCAATACTTCAGGTGGGAAATGATGAAGATCTGACCGGAACAGTGGCACCAGGAAGAGAGCGGGATAATCCCTGAGATAACGAAGTTGAATGGATGGGTCTTGGCAAGATCAAGGATATGTGGGCATAGAGGGACAGGAGCCAAGTCAAAGATGCTTCCCACTTTGTGGCTTCACACCTGGGGAAAGGCTGCTCCACATCCTAGCATCTCTGGGAGGGAGGCTCTGGTGAGCTTTTGTGCTCTTACACATCAAAAGTCAGTGAGTTGGGGTGGAGATCCTTGGTAATTTCTAGTCTACCTCCCTGGCAAGCTTGGAATTGGGCCCCAGACCCTGCTCTACACAAATCTCCTTGAAGGCCCAATGAAACATGAAGCTTTTCAGAATCCGATGGCATGGAGCTTATTCAAAATGAGCTTTTGACCAACTTCCCTCAGCGCTTACCCCCAAAATACATCCCAATCCAAGCCCACAGTCCCAGAACAGCCCTGTTGAGAAGAGATTCTCATAAAGTAGGGGAGGCCCATGTGGCTTGGGCAATTTATTACTGACCAAATTGAAGTTAGAATCCAAACCATGTGAGCTCTCCTGGCAAGGGAAATAAAAATCAATTTTCACATAAGATAACCGGTGTCAGGTCACTCAGGTGGTAGAAAAAAAAAAAAAAAAAGCATTGCTTCTAGCTAACATCAAGAAAGAGGCAATAAATATTTTCATCTCATGCATGATTCTGAAGATTTTTCAGTAAAAGATTTTGTAACCTATATAATGTGTAGTTTGTAAAAGGAATAGAGATCTACATAAATTAGAATAGAAAACACATCATCATTGTTTCTCTGGTGGCTTTTTGCTGATAAATTCAACTAGTCTTTACCACAATATAATGACATGCCAGTGACTCATTTTAACATTAATACCTGTAAGTTTTTTTAATAGGATAGATTGGGATTACAAGGAAAAGGAATGTAAATTCTTTTTATGTGCCTTCATACTATCTCATTTAATTCTCACCAGAGTCTGAAGAAGTTGACTGTATACCACTGATATTTTATGAGAAAGCAAAAAATTAGAGATGTTATTAATAATTAAACATGGAACTGATATTTTCTTCCAAAAGGCCACAGGTCTTTCGCTCTCTGGAAAATAAATATTTTTTTTTCTCTTTTGAGATGGAGTCTTGTTCTGTTGCCCAGGCTAGAGTGCAACAGCATGATCTTGGCTCACTGCAGCCTCCACCTCCCAGTTCCAAGTGATTCACCTGCCTCAGCCTCCTAAGTAGCTGGGATTACAGGCGCCGGTCACCAAGCCCGGCTAATTTGTGTAATTTTAATAGAGATAGGGTTTTACCATGTTGGCCAGGCTGGTCTCAAACTCCTGACATTCTGCCTCAGCCTCCCAAAGTGCTGGGATTACAGGCGTGAGTCACCGCACCCAGCCATAAACATATTTAAAGCCCTCTGATGTCCATTATACTGGTTAAATGTAGTATTCTTCAGATTGTTAGATATTTGGCTTCTTTTTTTTTTTTTTTTTGAGACGGAGTCTGGCTCTGTCACCCTCGCTGGAGTGCGGTGGCCGGATCTCAGCTCACTGCAAGCTCCGCCTCCCGGGTTTACGCCATTCTCCTGCCTCAGCCTCCCGAGTAGCTGGGACTAC
>NW_012116266.1:358412-358822 GCF_000951035.1 Colobus angolensis palliatus
AAAAAAAAAAAAAATTGTCAAATGTGTTTTGCACTCTCCTCCTCTCATCTAAACTTATTACTCAGCTGAGCACAGTGGTTCACACTTGTAATCCCAGCACTTTAGGAAGCTTGAGGTCAGGAGTTTGAGACCAGCCTGGCCAACATGGTGAAACCCCATCTCTACAAAAAATACAAAAATTAGCCAGGCATGGTGGCTGTAGTTATTCAGGAGGCAGAGGCAAGAGAATCACTTGAACCTGGGAGGCAGAGGTTGTAGTGAGCAAAGACTGCACCACCGCACTCCAGCCTGGGCAACAGAATGAGAATCTATCTCAAAAAAAAATAATAATTTAAAGAAATAAACTTATTATTATTTTTTCAGATTTTTGACTGGTAACCGCTTCATAACTGTTAGAGCATCCATTTCCT
>NW_012116266.1:359812-364889 GCF_000951035.1 Colobus angolensis palliatus
GAGTAGCTGGGACTACAGGCGCCCGCCACCTCGCCCAGCTAGTTTTTTGTATTTTTAGTAGAGACGGGGTTTCACTGTGTTAGCCAGGATGGTCTCGATCTCCTGACCTCGTGATTCGCCCGCCTGGCCTCCCAAAGTGCTGGGATTACAGGCTTGAGCCACCGCGCCTGGCCAATTGTATGTACTATTTCTTAAGAAGAATTTCCAACTGAAAATATTTAAAATTTAATCTTAGCAGTCAGAATCACAGCTCCCCTGTGTTCTTGCTTGATACATAAAATCCTTCTACGACACTAACAAGTGACCTATCATCTACTTAAATATTATATAATAATTATTTCCCCCAAATTAAGGGTCTTGGCTCTTCTTATTAAGAAGGAAATTAGAAACTAATATAAAGAATGATAATGAAGACTCTGGATATTATCAATACTGTATTTTATCAATACTGATAAAAGTTTTGCACTCACCTCTCTAATATTAGAGATTTTCACAACCCCTATTTTTAATATTAGGGAGAATGTAGCTTCCAAACTGTGAATTCCTCTGGAACAAGAAACTCAAAGAACTCTGAATTTGGATGGTATCTCAGACTCTGCAGGAGGGGAATTTTGCAGATATTGTAGCATTGTTTATGAAACTGGCCCAATTGTCCCATAAAACTAATATTTATGGTTTCTTCTGAATAAACAGAGAAATTGGCCCTCCTAGTCTTAAAACTTGAAAAAGTTACATTTGTCTTATCTGAGTTCCTTTCTCAGGAAATAAATCATCAGGCCTCTCAGCACCAAGGAATTGGAATTTAAGAGATCATTGCATCTGGACAAGGAAACATCAGACCCCTCACCCATCATGATTGTTGAGGCAATTCCCTGCTTCCTGTTGACCAACTCCTCTCCCTTACCCCTCCCTAATTCCTGTTTCCCTGAATGTAATTACATTTCTTCCCTACTTTATAAACCCTTAATTTTAGTCAGGTAGATGGATTTGAGACTGATCTCAAATCAGTGGGTGAGACAGATTGGGTTCAACTCTGAATACAGCATGGGCAAGTGGGAATTTACAGCCAAGGAGCAGGGTGGGGTCAATGGATGGAAAATTACCAAGAGGAAACATCAGGGGTGAGAGGGATTCTGGCTAAAGCAACCAACAAGATTCTTGTTAAAGAGAGACCAGAATGATAGACATCACCCAGAAGATAGTGGAGGATGAGGAAATGATGACACATTGAGGATGATCAGATATCAATAATGGGGGGTCCTTGCTAAAGTGACTTGTCAGGGTCCTTTGCTAAAACTGGATTTTACAAGAAAATACACAGATGGAGCTAGCAGAAGATTCAGAAGCCTGACTAAAGTTTGGCCAAGCAAAACTGTATCTTGGTCAAGTAATACAGCATCCTTCTCTGTATATGTTAATAAGGGAAGAGGGGGAAGGATGCAGAATGTTGGTTTGTCCTCACATTGGTGAAATTAGCTTTGCTTATTTAGTGAAGGTGGCAGCTGCCTTGTGAATTTACTGTTCTCTCCTTTGTAAATGTAAGCAACATGTAGGGAGATGGTATGCACACTGATCATCATCAAGCTTCACCCATTGTTTCAGCGTCCACTGATGATTTTATAACTCTATCATACCTTCTATAATTATTACGCACATTAGCATAAAAAGAGTATGTATTTATATTACCATAAAGAACAGCTTTCTCTTCCCTCCATTCCTCTATATTGGTATTATTGGTATGGACTCACAGATCCTTTTTTTTTTTTTTTTTTTTTTTAGACAGGGTCTCACCCTGTCACTGATGCTTGCATGCAATGGCATGCTCACAGCTCACTACAGCCTCAACCTCCCAGGCTCAAGTGATCTTCCCACCTCAGCCTCCCTTAGCAGCCCTCTGCTTGCTCTCAGTGCTTCCTCGGCCTCGGCGCTTGAGGAGCCCTTCAGCCCACCACTGCACTGTGGTAGCCCCTCTCTGGGCTGGCCAAGGCCAGAGGCAGCTCCCTCTGCTTGCCAGGAGGTGTGGAGGGAGAGGCCCTGGCGGCAACCGGGGCTGCGAGTGGCACTCACGGGCCAGCGCGAGTTCTGGGTGGGCATGGGCTCGTCGGGCCCCACACTCGGAGAGGCCAGTGAGGGGCTTAGTAGCCAGGCCAGCAGCTGCGGAGGGTGTGCCAGGTCCCCCAGCACTGCCGGCCCACCAGCGCCACTCTCGAATTCTCACCCGGCCTCAGCCGTCTCCCTGCAGGGCAGGGCTCAGGATCTGCACCCCGCCATGCCCGATCCCTGCTCCCGCTGTGGGCTCCCACGCGGGCTGAACCTCCCCTATGGGCGCGACCCCCTGCTCCACAGTGCCCAGTCCCATCTACCGCCCAAGTGCTGAGGAGTGCAGGCACACAGCACGGGACTGGCAGGCAGCTCTGCCGGCGGCCCTGGCACAGGATCCACTAGTCAAAGCCGGCTGGGCTCCTGAGTCTGGTGGGGACTCCCAGAACTTTTGTGTCTAGTGGGAGGATTGTATATGCACCAATCAGCACTCTGTGTCTAGCTCAGGGTTTGTGAATGCACCAATCAGCACTTTGTATCTAGCTAATCTAGTGGGGACTTGGAGAACCTTTATGTCTAGCTAAAGGATTGTAAATACACCAATCAGCACCCTGTGTCTAGCTTAGGATTTGTGAGCACACCAATCACTGCTCTGTATCTGGCTAATCTAGTGGGGACTTGGAGAACCTTTATGTCTAGCTAAAGGATTGTAAATACACCAAGCAGCACTCTGTGTCTAGCTCAAGGTTTGTAAACACACAAAGCAGTGCTCTGTGTCTAGTTAATCTAGTGGGGACTTGGAGAACTTTCAAGTCTAGCTGGAGGATTGTAAATGTGCCAATCAGCACTCTGTGTCTGACTCAGGGATTGTAAACACACCAATCAGCACCCTGTCAAAACGGACCAATCAGCTCTCTGTAAAATGAACCAATCAGCTCTCTGTAAAATGGACCAATCAGCAGGATGTGAGTGGGGCCAGATAAGGGAATAAAAGCAGGCTGCTCCAACCACCAGCGGCAGCCCCTACTGGTCTCCTTCCGCCATGTGGAAGTTTTGTTCTTTTGCTCTTTATGATAAATCTTGCTGCTGCTCACTCTGGATCAACGCTGCCTTCGTGAGCTGTAACACGCACCGTGAAGGTCAGCAGCTCAGTCCTGAAGCCAGCGAGACTATGAACCCGCAGGGAGGAATGAACAACGCCAGATGCACCACCCTTAAGAGCTGTAATGCTCACCGTGACAGTCCACAGCTGCTTTCTTGAAGTCAGCAAGACCAAGAACTCACCAATTCTGGACAGGCTGGGACAAGCATGCACCACCACACCCCAGCTAATTTTTATGTTTTTTGTTGAGATGGGGTTTTGCCACATTGCCCATGCTGGTCTCAAACTCCTGGATTCAAGGGATCCCTCTGCCTCAGCCTCTCAAAGTGCTGGGATTCAGGCGTGAGCCACCGCATCCAGCCTGGACTCACAGATTCTTATTTTATTCAATGGACTGTAATTTACTACCGTCTTCATGTATTTTGATGCTTAGATTATCAAGCTGGGTTGTGTCAGGATTGTAACATATTCTGCAGTTAATTTGGGTATACTGTCCTGTATATTAAGCCACCTAGTAGTATGATTCACTTTTCTTAAGTGAGGCTTCCTCTGAGAAGAGCTTTCACATGCCATCCTTCTTTTCTACCAAGAGAATGTATGGGTCCATGCTTTCCTTTCCAGATCTAACCACACAATGTCTCAGCAGAAAGTATTGTTGAAAGACTGCCTGTTTCAAAATGGATCCCCAGAGACTGGAGCCTTACTTAAAAGACAAGTCTGGGGTAAAAGCAAAGGAATGTACTAGGGTCCTAGGATTGTCACCAGTTACTGACCTTTTGGAGAGATGGGGAGATCAACTTTCAAATTCTATTATTGAGACTAAATTATGGAGTCCACACGATATACATTTAGTTGGTAATGGGAATACGGACAGAGTATGACTGGGTAGGCACCTGAAGAACTTCTAGGGCAGCTGACTGTGTTCCATTTCTTGATATGGGTAATGATTACAAGAGTACCTTGTAATGGTTTACTATGTTATACATTTGTGTGATTTACTGCATCCTTTTTTAATAATAAAGTTTTAAAAAGTGTATTAGGAAACCGGTTCTTAATCCCTTGGACTAATTACATAGGACCACATTCTTCTGGAACAAATTCAAAAACTTTCTCTGCAGTGTCAGCTTACCCTCCTGACAAAGCCTTTTGGTTTGCCTTTGATAGATGACACAATTTCAAATCATCTTTAACCTTTCCAAATAAAAACTAGGAAGCCCCTCTCCAGGAAGGTGCTCTGCCCTGAAATTTTAATTGGACTGTATACTAAGTATTATGAGTAAAGACATTTAAGGGTCTTTCGTGGGCTTTTGGACTTACATTTCTTTACCTGAATGACTTCCTGACACTTTCTTGTCTGGAGTATTTGCTTTAAAAGCTTTCATTTGGTTTCTACATGAGAATTATCCTTTTCCTAGTTGGTCTTGCTTTGTTTTATTTGGAAAATAATGCTTTGCACATTATTTATATGTGCAGAGACTAAACTTCAAGACATTTAACCGAATCACGTTTTCCTATGTTCAAGTCACTAAGTTTTTACCAATTTCAAAATTTTATCCTCCTTTTTTTTTTTTTTTTTTTCCCCACTTCAGAAGCGTTTCAGTCATTTCCTACAGGGTTTAACTCTGAATTTTTTTGAGTGAACTCCAAAATGTTTAAAATATATGATTAAAAACTAACTTGCTGGGCACAGTGGCTCATGCCTATAATCCCAGCACTTTGGGAGTCCAAGGTGGGTGGATCACAAAATCAGGAGTTAGAGACCAGCCTGGCCAATATGGTGAAACCCCGTCTCTACTAAAAATACAAAAATTAGCTGGGCATGGTGGTGGGCGCCTGTAGTCCCAGCTACTCAGGAAGCTGAGGCAGAAGAATCACTTGAACCCGGGAGGCAGAGGTTGCAGTGAGTCAAGATTGTGCCACTGCACTCCAGCCTGG
>NW_012116266.1:369504-370851 GCF_000951035.1 Colobus angolensis palliatus
TGACAGAGTTTTGCTCTTGTCACCCAGACTGGAGTGCAGTGGCATGATCTCGGCTCACTGCAACCTCCACCTACCGAGTTCAAGCAATTCTCCTGCCTCAGCCTCCTGTGTAGCTAGGATTACAGGCACACACCATCACACCCAGCTAATTTTTGTATTTTTATTAGAGATGGGGTTTCACCATGTTGGTCAGGCTGGTCTTCTAACTCCTGACCTTGTGATCTGCCCGCCTCAGCCTCCCAAGGTGTTGGGATTACAGGTGTGAGCCACCACGTTCAGCCAGCTTTTTTCTTTAAGGTGGGGTCTCACTCTGTCACCCAGGCTGGAGTGCAGAGGCACAATCTCGGCTCACTGCAACCTCCGCCTCCTGGGTTAAAACAACCCTCCTGCCTCAGCCTCCCGAGTAGCTGGGATTACAAGCATGTGCCACCACACCCGGCTAATGTTTATATTTTTACTAGAGATGGGGTTTCACCATGTTGGTGAACAGGCTGGTCTCGAGCTCCTGACCTCAAATGATCTGCCCGCCTTGGCCACCCAAAGGGCTGGGACTGCAGGCATGAGCCACCGCACCCGGTCTTCTCAACTGATTTTCTTTGCCATTTGATCAGGAATCACTTTGAACAAAGGTAGTAAAATAATCAACTGTGAGGTAACAAAATAGAGGGTATCACATAAACAATTCAATAAGCTTCTAAGAGAAATTCAGCTCCTACTGAAATTCCAAACCTATGCATTTATTCAACAAATATTCTTTGAGGGTGCACTGTGTGCCAGGGACTGGCCTAGCCAATGGACACACACAGTGGGCACAGTGTGGTAAATTAGACCTGAAACTTAATACTATACCATTTGCATACTACCAAAAAGAGAGGGAAACTTATGCATCGTTCTACACTGGCATTTGGGGACCATGTACACAAATTATACAGGCAACTTTTTGAAAACAAATGTAAAACTATTTATTATTTCAATAATTATGTGAATTGCTCATGGAAGATTCAGTTTTGTTGTTTATTCAGATACAAAGTGGGTAAGCAAAGGTATGTGCAGTGGCGCATGCCTAGAGTTCCACTACTCCGGAGGCTGAGGTGGAAGTATCACTTGAGCCCAGGAATTTGAGTCCAACCTGGGCAACATAGTGAGATGCTCTCTCCAAAAAAAACAAAAGCAAACAAAACACTTCAAAAGTAGGCACTTTTGAAGTTTTAGTCGCAATGGACAATGTCTTAAACATTGTTTTCTTAATCTAATCTATATAAACCTTATGAAAACATCAATTCCTTAAACACTTTTCTTAATCTGTTCTGCACAAACCTTATGAAAAATAAATTAGTTAATAATTTA
>NW_012116266.1:372571-374522 GCF_000951035.1 Colobus angolensis palliatus
AAAAAAAAAAAAAAAAGAAAGTTAATTGCTTTCTAGACACATGGTATTTGGTAAATAAGCTCAATGTTATACCAGGTTCAAGATGCAAGGATGCAAATAGACTGCATTTCAAAAGTTTGGATAATTCAGTTTGGCACTAGAACACAATTTATGGGGGAAGCAATGTAGCAAGTCTTCAGTATTTAACTAGAATAACAGTTGAGAGAATTTACATTTATGTATGTGGTCCTTTATATAGGTATTTTCATTTCATTCTTACCATCATCTACCACTGCATTTTACACAGGAGGAAACTAAGGCCCAGAGAATAAAAGTGATTTGCTCAGGGTCAGCCAGTAAGTAGCAGAACAGAGGTCAAACTATCATTTTCTCAGTGCATCTAGACAAAATGTTTCTCAAAATATGAACCAAGGGTCACCTATATGAGACTCACCAGTGATAGGTAAAACACACAATGGAGAATTAATTTGGAAACACCAAATTGAATATTCAAATGCAGATTCTTGGTCTCCATCTACTGAATCAGACTCTGAAGTCAGGGCTCCAGGAATTTCCAGTTTTACGAGCTCTCCAGGTGATTTTTATGAATGCCGAAGTTTGAGAACCATGAAAGGAGGTTGGGTGAAAGCTGCCATATGTAATAAATTTACATAAAGTTTGGATTGGTTTACATCAGTCATTTTAAAAACAGGATGATGATAATTAATTGCGAGTAATCTTTAATGGGTACAATTTAAGACAGTATATAAGGTGTATTATTTACCATTTACCCCTTGCTAGCTTCAGCATTTTTTGCAGGAAACTTTCTCTGAGTTCCACTATTCCAAGCTATTGTTCCAAATTGCCTTTCTTCTACTCCTGAACCCACAAACTCTCTCAGATGGGTAAACTGGGTTTTCTGTCACTGTTATTCCTTTCAGAGCTCCTGTTAGGGCTTTTCCACCAGCTCCCTTCTCCCCCAGCGCTGCACTGCTCAAGCTCAGGGCTCCTGCTAAGCTAGCCCCGCCATCTCTCCCTTCAGTCACAATTATGATTATTCACCAGGACTTCATCAGCCACGATGAGATGTTCTGCAACATTTACAAGATCCAGGAGATGGCTGAAGGGCTGTGGCTGAAGGTGGAGGAGAAGATGGTCACTAGGACAAAGGGTAGCATTGATGACTCTCTCATTGGTGGAAATGCCTCCACTGAAGGCCCAAAGGGCAAACGTACAGAAAGCACTGTAATCACTGGTGTTAAGATTGTCAAGAACCATCCTTTGAAAGAAAGCAGCTTTACAAAGGAAGCATACAATAAGTACATCCAAGATTACATGAAATCAATCAAAGGCAAACTTGAAGAACAGAGACCAGAAAGAGTAAAACCTGTTACGACAGAGGCTGCAGAACAAATCAAGCACATCCTTGCTAATTTCAAAAACAATACCAGTTTTTATTAGTGAAAATATGAATCCAGATGGCATGGTTGCTCTATTGGACTACCATGAGACTGATGTTATTACAGTAGGCAGCTAGTTAGGCATGAGCAGGGAATAAGAGGTCTCCACCCACCCCCACCAGGAATATCAGGCGACCATCAGGTGATGGTCAGGTGGTTGTTAACGGTCTCTCTAAAATAATAATTGGTCATGGCCAGGTGTGGTGGCTCATGGCTGTAATTCCAGCACTTTGGGAGGCCAAGGCGGGAAGATCACCTGAGGTCAGGAGTTCTTCCCACCCGGGAAGAACTTCCCACCTGGTCAACAAGGTGAAACCCCATCTCTACTAAAAATACAAAAAAAATAGCCGGCATGGTGGCGTTCACCTGTAATCCCAGCTACTCCGAAGGCTGAGGTAAGAGAATCACTTGAAGGAGGCTGAGGTTGCAGTGAGCCTAGATTGCTCCAGTGCACTCCAGCCTGGGTGACACAGCGGGACACCATCTCAAAATAATAATAATTATTATTATAT
>NW_012116266.1:381542-382010 GCF_000951035.1 Colobus angolensis palliatus
CAACACATCAGTTTTCTCTCTCATTCATTTCGTTTATTTATTTATTTATTTGTATTGTTAGTAGAGACAGAGTTTCACTATGTTGGTCAGGCTGGTCTTGAACTCCTGGCCTCAAGTGATCTGCCCACCTCGGCCTCGCAAAGTGCTGAGATTACAGCCGTGAGCCACCGTGCCCGGCCTCTCTAATTTATTTCTGTCCAGGGATTAAGTATTACTGACAGGATGAACTAGGCTGAGTCAGCTATGGTGAATCCAGATTCTAAGGTAACCTCAAAAAACAAGCAGCTCAGGGCAAGAACTGGAACCTAAGGTTTAATGATTTGATATTTTCCAAAGTCTGAAGTTCTAGGTATTTTTCCAAATGCTACCTGAGGATTTCTATTGCAACTGTGTATTGTTGCCCTGCCAGACAGCGGCAGTCAGTATCTTTGGGCTGACTTGGTTTCTGACCCCTCCTGGTTTCAGACC
>NW_012116266.1:383500-385723 GCF_000951035.1 Colobus angolensis palliatus
CACCTGAATTCTTTTTTGCCCTTTTATTATAGTTTGGATGCACAGTAATGATAATTGTAGCTAACATTTGTTTACCTCATATAAGCACTGTCCTAGATTTTTTACTTGATTACTTGTTCTATGCTTGCAATAACTTTGTGGTGTAGGTACTCCATTTCATAAAATAATGAACTGAGGCACAGACTGGCCCAGGTTGCATTGATGGTATTCTGGTCATCTTTTGTAGCATAATAAATTATCTCAAAGCTTAGTGGCTTAAGTTACTTCTTATGGTTCTGGAAGTTGACTGGGTTCAGCTAGGTGATTCTCGCTTAGTGAGACTCACTTGGGCGCTTCCATGGAATTGCAGTAGATGGTGGCTGTGACTGGCGTCATCTTGAATGTTTCCTCCCACACGTGTCTGTTGGCTGGGACTCCAGATAGTGCTGTCATCCAGAGTCCCACACATGGCCTCTCCATGTGACCTGGACTTGCCCATAGCATCAAAGCTGGGCTTCAAAAGCAAACATTTCAGGTAAAAGTGGTATTGCCTTTTGTTAAAAAAAAGAAAAAAATACTTTTTTATTTTGAATTAATTACAAACTAACAGGAAGCTGCAAGTAGAGTAAAAGAATCTAATAAATGCTTTACTCAGCTTCCTCCAATGGTGAGATCTTCTATAACTGTAGAACAATATCAGGACCAGGAAATGGACATTTGCACAATACTGTTAACTAGGCTACAGAACTTATTCTGTTTTTCCAGCTTTTACACGCACTTAATTGTATGGGCATGTGTGGAGCACACAATGCTGTCTCTTTGTAGTCAGATTTACTCCTTCCCACACTCATACCTGTCCCCTGGCAACCATCTCTGTCATTTTGTCATTTCCAGAATGTTACATAATGAAATCATACAGTATGTGATGTTTTGAGACTGGCTTTTTCAACTAAGCACATTGAGATCCATCCAACTGTACATGAATCAATAGTTTGTTCCTTTCATTGCTGAATAATATTTTATATATTGCCTTTTAAGACCTAGCCTGAAAAGTCACACAGTTTCACTTCTACTATAATTACTGGCTTGTCCAGATTCAAGGAGAGGGTACCAACCCCCTGCCCAACCCTGATGAGAGTAGTGCCAATGTCACTTTGTAAGAAGAGCCTGAGAACTGTTGTGTCATCTCAGAAAATATAATCTGCCACAGATGGAAAGTGGCAAAGATGAGATTCTATTGTCTCTACAAAAAATACAAAAATAAATTAGCTGGGCGTGATGGCACGTGCCTGTAATCCCAGCTACTTGGGAGGCTGAGACAGGAGAATTGCTTGAACCCGGGAGGCGGAAGTTGCAGTGAGCCGAGGTGGCACCATTGCTCTCCAGCCTGGGTGACAGAGTGAGACTCCATCTCTAAATAAATAAATAAATAAATACATGAAAAACAGCACCTGAAATTGGAGGTTGCATGGAGAAATAAAAATTGTATATTTAAACAATTTTGAAATTACATACACTTTATGTTTATGCTTGCAAAAGAACATATGAGAATAAGTACCAGACAACCTTTTCTAACACCAACATAGATAATGTACTTTCTATATCACACCTTTATATTTTCTACATTAGAATGGTTCCAAAGGTCTATAGAGTGCTCGTTGAAGTAAAATTATACTCATAATGAAAACTGTTTTGTTGATCATCTTTTATCTGTTGGTCCAAATAAATTAAGAATTTCATATTAATAAAAAGAACCAGAAAATTAATATTGTTCATTATTGAAACTCTATTATAAACTCTGTCCCCAGCCTGCTGTGGCAAAGGAAACACTTAAATATGAAGCCCAACTCAGAAGTCTTAGTATGTTTCTGAAACCTTCTATCTAGTCTACTTACAGCTAACAGTTAAACTAGATCCTGAGCGGGAAGGGGAGAGGTAAGTGCCTAATGACTAATGATCTAACCGAAGTGACAAAGAAAATAAGACTCTTCTTTCTGACACCATGATTCTGAGATTGATTTCATGAAATGTTGCATGGAGTTGGTGAAGGAGGTGTGCGCTCTGCTTGCAGGGCTCCGTGCACAACTATTAATAAGATTGTGCCAGGCACGGTGGCTCATGCCTGTAATCCCAGCACTTTGGGAGGTGGAAATGGGCAGATCACAAGATCAAGAGATAAGAGACCATCCCGGCCAATATGGTGAAACCCCCCCTCTACAAAAATACAAAAATTAGCCGGGCGTG
>NW_012116266.1:385823-397772 GCF_000951035.1 Colobus angolensis palliatus
AAGACTCCATCTCAAAAAAAAAAAAAAAAAAAAAAAATTGTGATTCTCAGCTAAAAGTACAGAGTAAAGAGAGCATGGCAGCAGTGAGAGAGAGGTGAGATGCAGGAGAATCGTTTGAACCCAGGAGGCGGAGGTTGCAGTGAGCCAAGATTGCACCATTGCACTCCAGTCTGGGCAACAGGGCAAGACCCCGTCTTTAAAAAACAAAAACAAAACAAAACCAAAAAAAAACTACCTCTCTCCAACAGCAATACAAAGAGAACTTTTTCTGAGCTGGAACCAAACAAATTAAAAAAGAACCATTTTATTCCTGCAGAAAAGCTCAGTAAAATTCAACTTCATGCTTCTAGATGTGGCTCTAGAGATGGGATCTAATCTAAAAGAACAGATTTTTTAAAACTCTGTTTCTAAATTTTGCTCGTCCCAGGCACATTAAGATGGACCCATGACAATTACTAATTCCTCTGTCTGTTTATAGAACTTTTAATTGAAATACGATAAATATATAGAAAAGAGCACATGTCATGAGTATACAGCCTGGTGAAATTTATAAGCTGAACATTTCCTTATTAGTCCCAGATCAAGACCCAGAATGTTATCAGAACCCAGGAAGTCCCCAGATGTGCCCCTTCCACATCCTGGCAACAAAGATTTAGTAACTGTTCCCCTGACTTCCAAAAGCGAGTCATTTTGCCATTTTTTGTACTTTATATACATGAATCACATCATGTGTGTTCTGCGACTGGCTTCTTTCATTCTACTGTGTTAGTGAGATAAGTCCTTACTTGAGTAGGGTTTACACAGTTTTTTGAGTCAAGTTTGCTTTTGAGAATTTAAGGAATGGAATGAAACAAGGTTTCACATGATTAACACAGGCAATTCACTTCTTTCGGATCAACAAGGCATGGCTTATCACAGTATCAAATATCCTAGGACAAATGGCAAAGCTAGCTATAATTTATTTCAACAAGGAAGGAGATGGATAAAGGAGCACTGTTTTGAATAACCTGAAGCTTCTGCTTCATGTTAAGCCTTCTAAAGTATGTTTGCAACAACAAGGTCACTTGGGCTCTCAATTAGCCTGGCTTCTGGCTTCAGCTTATCTGTGGCCTTAGGTATACTTCTTGTCCTCTGAGACAGAAAATTTTACTAAATATTACCCTTCTAGTTCTTATAGCCTATGATTCCATGTTTCCAACTCAAATCCCTTGACCATCTATCCACACAGCGATCCCGCCTGCACCCAAACCAGCTGGTACAGAGAAAAGTCACAGTTTTAAGTTAGGAGTAATAAAATCAGTCTAATTTTACAAGTCCTACTGAAGACAATATACCCATGTTATATCCAATAAGTAACTTTTTTTTTTTTTTGAGACAGAGTCTCTGTCACCCAGGCTGGAGTGCAGTGGCATGATCTGGGCTTACTGCAGCCTCCCAGGTTCAGGTGATTCTCATGCATCAGCCACCCAAATAGCTGGGATTACAGGCACGTGCCACCATGCCTGGGTAATTTTTGTGTTCTTAGTAGAGATGGGGTTTCTCCATGTTGGCCAGGCTGGTCTGGAACACCTGACCTCAAGTGATCTGCCTGCCTTGGTCTCCCAAAGTGCTGGGATTATAGGCATGAGCCACCACGCCTGGCCTAATAGGTAATATTTTAAACATACAAGTTCTATAACATCCACTTTCTATCTTAAGGTGTTTTAATAGCTTGTGTATCTAATAAGTAGACTTTTTTTTCTTCTTTTTTTTGAAACAGTTTCACTCTGTTGCCCAGACTGGAATGCAGTGGTGTGACCATGGTTCACTGCAGCCTTGACCTCCCTGGACTTAGGTGATCCTCCGACCTCAGCTTCCCAAGTAGCTGGGACTACAGGCACGTGACACTATAGCCAGCTAGTTTTTTGTTTTTTTGTTTTTTTTCTGTAGAGACGGGGTGTAGCCAAGTTGCCCAGTGGTCTGGAACTCCTGGGCTCAAGCAATTCACCCACCTTGGCCTCCTAAAGTTCTGGGATTACAGGCATGAGCCACCACATCTGGACCTAATGAGTAGACTTATCTTAGAGTGTGGATGAGGATGAAGTGACAGGCCAGGCGATCTATTCTGTCTCCACCTCATAGTCACCCTACTCTTGACATCATTCTAATTGTATTTATACTTGGTGTTGAAGAAAACAAACATAAAAATCTTCATGGGTCAACTTTAAACATATCTTATTTCTAGATTACCATGGATTCATATCCTTTTCTTCCTATTATTTTGTAAATAGCACATTTATATTACATTGTAATTCAAATATTTTTGTATTTAATTCACCATTTAAAATATATGGCAGTTTTTACAAACCAATTTTGACTTTTTATTTTTGTTTTTTTATTATACTGCAATTCTTTAAAGATAGAAATGCTTCTCAGCCTCAATGTGAGAGGTGTTGCTGGCAGGAAACTGGGAGAATCTGTTCTACTCACTGACCTCATCAAGGACAAAAACCAATAGGACAAAGACTCTGCCTTCAAGAAGAACGCAGTGAAGAAAAGACAGTTAATATGGCCACCTTAATTTTTTTCCAAGAAATGTTTTGGAAACCTGACATGATTGGCCTTACCCAGACCTTTTATTTCTCAACAAACTCAAGGAGACAACTCATCCTGAAGTGCTACCCTTGGAAATACCTTCCTAAAAACAATAATAGCAACAAAATAACCAAGAAAATTATTTACTAACCCAATTGGAGAGAATAAAAGGTCATGCTTCAAAAGTTACCATTGCTTTGTTGTCTAAGAACAAGTTTTACTTTAAAAATAAAATGACAAGCCAGGTGCGGTGCCTCATGCCTATAATTGCAGCACTTTGGGAGGCCAAACTGGATCACTTGAGGTCAGGAGTGTAAGACCAGCCTGGCCAACATGGCGAAACCCTGTCTCTACTAAAAATACAAAAATTAGCTGGATGTGGTGGCATACACCTGTAATCCCAGCTACTCGAGAGGCTGAGGCATGAGAATCACTTGAACCCAGGAGACGGAGGTTGCTGTGAGCTGAGATTGCACCACTGCACTCCAGCCTGGACAACAAGAGCAAAACTCAAGCTCAAAAAATAAATAAAAAAATAAATAGTAAACAGTCACAGTAGAGGAGAGACTGAATTATTTTTTAATTTTCTCTATAGAAAATACTATGAAACCTTGGTCCTATTAAGAGATAATCAAAGAGTATGTAAACAAAAAAGGAATTTTAGAGTATGTTAGGCAGTTAGTAATCATGAAAATATTAATACTGATTTTTTGTTTATGGTATTTTTCAGCTCTTTAAAATTTGTAACTTGTGATTAATAGTTCTACATAAACATTCAATTTTGTATTAGTTTCATATTTACAATTCTGCATTGTTTTTATTAAACAGGGTCCCCATAATGTATAAACTTCAGGCTCACCAAACCCGGAAGTGTCTAGGTACAACATAAACTCAATATGAACAACTAGTTTAGAAAATTCCAAATCTATGGTTTTTTTCAGTGTCTTCCATAATGCGACCTCAGGTAATCAAGTGACTTACTTGGCCAGTGGAAAGGAGTGGAAATAAAGATTAAGAGGTGTCAACAACAGACACCCAGCTGTAGATGGGCCAGAAGAACAAACTCTGCCCCCAGTCTAGTGGTATAGAGGAGACACAGACAGAAACCATTAGCAAGCTTTAAGCAAGGGAGCAAGTGTTTAAGACAAGGAGGCAGGTGTGTGGGCAGGGATCTCATTTATCATTAGAAAGATGGTGATGGTTTGAACCCAGGTGATGTTTCTCCAGGATTGCCATTGTTTTGTGTTGACATTCACCAAGTAGAATGATCTTTGCATCATTGGGTACTTTGGGGCACCCTAAGTATGTAGGAGTCAGAGTTTTACTAGCTTCCCCAGCAATCCTTGCTTAGTCAATTGATTCCTATGTCTGCAGCCAAATGCTATAAAAAACTCCGGGGGAGGTAAACTCCTCCCATCCTCCCGGCTTTTCAATTAATCATTTAAATGGGAAACATAAGCCTACTTAGGTAAAAAGACACGTGAACTTCATGCCAGGATCACAATCCTGTCCCAAATATATGACTTTTCACCCTCCCTCAACCCTTAATGGGGGTGGGCGTGGGCGACTGTATTTTTAAAACAAATGATTTTAATTCATTCACCGTTTCCTAGCAACCAGGAAAAAGCATGTTATCCTGATGTCTGTGAGCACCAGTCTGAGACGCGCAGATGCTCCAGCATGCCTCCAGAAGCAGAGAAAGAACAAAAGCACTGGAATAGGTCTCCGGTTGGTGAGCAATTCTCAAAGGGGAATTTGTTAAGAGCAGGCACCTAATAGAACAGCCTGAGAGACCTGTACCACGATTGCAGGGGTGCAGCAGGGAACCTGCATGGAATGTGCAGATATTCTCCAGGAAATGATATTCCTATAGAATCTGGGGGCTCTGACTTCTAGGGAATTGTTTCTATGAAACAGTTAAAGCCTGAGACAGCTGACATCTTTCCAGTACCTCTTTTGTGTGTGCTTTCAGCCACACACAAAACACACAGCGGTCTTGTTTTCTTTAGAGCTCTATAGTCAGAGAAGAGGGGTAACTGGCAGAATTCAAATCTAGCTGAATTAGAGTCTGTGCAAATGGCCTTCTTTAAACCAGGCGTAGCTACCAAATGCATATAAATCACTGACTTCTACAGCTGTAAGGAATCTCTCCAATCATTCAATGCTTTTTTTTACAGAGGAAGAAATGAAGAAACACAGAGAGGCAAATTAATTTGTTCAAGGTGCACAGCTAGTTGGTGGCCTCACAGGGTCTTCTGATCTACAGCTTAGTGATTTGGGAGTGGGATATACTCATATTTTAAAGATTGAAACCTTTGCATATTATACTATATTGAATGGCGGTGGCGGGGGCAGGGGATGGGGAGGATGAGGGATGATCTAAGAGGAAGCTGTCACAACAACCGAGCAACGCAAATATTGTAACTTGTAAGTCTGAAACTCAAAGGGCTTGCTCAGAATTACAAGACAAGAATGGATTAAAGCACATGCTAACTGTGCCTTAGTCCCCTTCAAGGAATTGAGATAGGCCAAATAGTCTAGCAACAAATGTTTTTCCAAATTATTGAATCAGAAGAATTTTAATGCATGCCAGACTTTACAGTTACAGAATGTTGGGGTAACAAGTGCTCTTGGCAATGTTAGCCAGGCCCATCTTTTTAGGATAATACCTGAGGCTGGGAAGCAGAAGATGCACAGCCACATCAACGAGTATGGCTTTCCTGGGTCCAGTGCTCTTTCTTCTCTAGGCAATGGGGCCACCTCTATGGCTTGCTGCATTCTCTCCCTGTTGACTCTGTAGGGGGCAATATTATTGTCTTGATACTTAATCAATTTCCTGTGATATGCTCTTACTTTCTTCCCACTTTCATCTTATCCACATCCCGTTCACTCCCCAAAACTGAAGCAGATGTAGCAGCAGCAAGAATGATCCAAAATGGCCGGGCACGGTGGCTCATGCCTGTAATCCCAGCACTTTGGGAGGCTGAGGCGGGTGGATCACAAGGTCAAGAGATGGAGACCATCCTGGCCAATATAGTGACACCACCCTGTCTCTACTAAAAATACAAAAAAATTAGCTGGGCATGGTGGCATGCACCTGTAGTCCCAGCTACTTGGGAGGATGAGGCAGGAGAATCCCTTGAACCCAGGAGGCGGAGGTTACAGTGAACTGAAACTGTGCCACTGCACTCCAGCCTGGCAACAGAGCGAGACTCCATCTCAAAAAAAAAAAGTTATCCAAAATAATGAAGGTGGCCTAGGGAATACTTTATTTAGATCAGCGCCATCCTGTTTGCTCTTTGCTTACTGTTAGTAGAGCTGAATCAAGTGAAGCTTAGTGTTTATATGGTACCATTTTTTAAAAAAGTTTCTAAAGTTTGTTTTCCAATCATCTTTAGAGTAGTGATTTAAATACACGTACAATTTTAAAAGTACAAAGGGTAGTATAATAAACACCCATGGGTTTAGAATTCCGGAGTCAATAACTACTAACATTTTGTTATATTTGAGTATTGGGGTTCCTCAGAGAAATTGAACCGACAGGATGTGTGTGGATACACACACACACACACACACACACACAGGGTGCAGTATAGGCTTAACCATCTCTTTTGCTCAAATATTTTTATTTTTAAGGAATTGGTTGACATGATTGTGGGGTCTTGGCCAGCCCAAAATCTGATAGAGGAGGCCAGCTGCCTGCAGACTCAGGGAAGAGTTGCAGTTTGAATCCAAAGGCTACCTACTGGCAGATTCCTTCTTGCATGGGGGAGGTTAGGCTTTTGTTCTGTGAAGGCTTTTGACTGATTGGACAAGGCTCACTCAGATAGAGGGCAATCTGCTTTCAAAATCCACTGAATTAAATGACAATCTCATCAAAAAACACCAGAAACATCCAGATAATGTTTGAACAACTATTTGGTCATAGTGGCCCAACCATAAAATAAATTTAAAAATAAATAAAACATCACAGATAGTGGCCCAACCATAAAATAAATTTAATAATAAATAAAACATCACAGATAGATATCCTATTTATACCTCTCCCTGAGTACCCCATTCAATAGTGATGATTTTCTATAGACTCCTTTTTGATGACTTCAGACCTCTTTTGACCCCATCACCTGATCTTCAATTTCTGGTTCAATGCAGGGGTGGGAATTGAAGACATATTTCCCATAACCACATTTTCTTTCAAGGACCTCCTGGCCATAGGAGGGTGTAGATGGATTCTATGGAAAACTGCATTATGAGCCACTGAGCCAGGGTGAACTCACCGGGAGTTATGCTCACAGAAAAACCCAAACACATTCAGATCTAGATGGATCGCATCCATCTAGTTTGGATGGTTCTGCCCGAATAGTCTCATCAGTTATTGCACAAACATTTTGGTTTTACTTGCTAGATTATTGCAAGGAAGAGTAAATTAAGTAAATAAGTGCTGGAAAAATTTGGAAGGAATAAAAGGTGTCAAATAAACACAAAGTACAGTGCGTGAGCCTCCAGGCAGCTTTTTGACCCCGAACCTGCTGAATAACAGGCCTGAATGAGGTGCTCCCTCGGATCCCTTCCAGAGCCTAGGACTCCATGACTGGTATTTGGAGTGATAGCATCCCTAACTCAAATTCTCTCTGATTTGCTGCTGTAGCCTCTAGGCTCAGAGAAGCTGGGTCTTCCCACAGGATCTCAAGTGTACTGTCAGCTGCAGATACCTGCTCAGCTGGCTAAGCCTTTAACATGGAAAGAAGGCTCATAAAGAAGGAAATGAAAAAGCTCTTGTAAGTATGATTGAGAATAACTTTCATTTATGACACCTGGCATTCAGTGGATTTCATGTCATAGATGGCTTGGGTATTGGCAGCGGGTAAAAATCAAAGGAAGAATCTATTTCTGCATAGTAGGAGAAAAACAGAGGATGATCTGGCCTCTCTCGGTCTCCTGCCAGGGAGGCCTCACATGTGGTGCAAGGCAGGATGCTGAAACTTTTGGGAGGATGTTTCTGCTGGCAGCCTGCACATCCAAGGTATCCGCATTCTAGAGCCCGAGAGCTGAGCCTATGTCCCAGTCAGCCTGTGTAGGCAGGATGCACCGTTGAAAGGGTCTGCCTCTGCTGGTAAAAGGTATAGGAGAGATTCCTGAAAGGGCCCAGCATCTGAATTGCAGCCTCCTGCTCTGCCTCTTTTATTGTCAGCCTTATTGACTAAGAAATTCATCTCCTTTTTCTTGACATCTGAACGTTTTTAAAACAAACACAGAAAACAACAAGTTTCCTTTGAAACAAATGTTTTCCTCCCATGATAGTTTTTCTTTGACTTGTACTTAACGAATGTTGGTGAAAGATCACAAACCATATAAAAAGAAAAAAGAAAGATTATGTTCTATCTCATATGTGTTATAGACACAACAGTAATACCCTTTTCATCAAAGAGCTATCACCATCCCCATCAAATATCTTTTTTTGGCCTTCTAAGATAATTTTATTTTAACAAGCCCTTAAGAAATACTAGAAGAAACTATGAATTTACATATATGTACATACATACATGTATACACATAACTGAATTCATATATAGTACACGTGTATACATTTATGTGTATGCACGTATATGTGAATTCATATTCATCTCTTGCTTTTAAGTGGAGATTATATACTGGCATCAGACTTCAGGAAAATGAATTTGACCCAAAAGGAAGAAGGGAACTTACCTTTCTAGATTATATGGTAAAGAAAGGCACGCTGATGCGAGTCATATTTGTGTTATATGTTAGAGACCAATAGAATAGTAAAGAACAAACCATGATCAGGAATGCCAACTCTTCCACATATCTCATCCAAAGAATTGGAATTTCAAAAGTGATATAAATGCAAGTTTATATCCAAAGAATACATTTAGGCTACTTTAAAGTATCCTGAAATTTCAGTAGAAATTTAAGAATTTTTATCAATCTAGTTAAGCTTAGTGACTCAGAAGAAAAGCTTTTAGGAGCCAGAAATAAACTTATTCTCCACCTTATGTAAAATTGTGAGATGTGCCAAAATCAACCTGGGAGATGCCATAGTCCTTCTTTTCCTGCACCCATTTCCTCTCTCTGATATTCCCAGGGTAGCACCTCTCTCTCTTCTCTCCTCATGGTGCTTATTTTACCTTCTTTTATTAAAAGTCACTGTTAGGAAAGGATCTGCTAAGGATAAACTAAAGTGGAATCACTAATAAGTTTTCATGCACTCCTCCTCCTAAGGGTATTTGCATTCTAAAGAGAAAAAACCTTATGGCAAAAGAATACTTACCTACAGAATTGTATGTATCTGGAATTTATCAACTTTGGACATGCTGCTTGAATTTAACATGGGAAGCAAATGATTATTTTAAACAGTGTGTCTCAATCCTTTTGGTCTTATAAAACCATTTCTGTGTGTGGGTATTTGGCATATTATTTACTTTCCTGTAAATTCTGTTCCAGTTGAGTTTAATTTTTAGATAAATGTTATTTCAGTTAATTATGGTTAGACATTTTAAACTGCAGCACTGTAGAATTACCATGTAAACCAAAACTGAATATTAACTCAGCTACAAGAGTATTAGCAACTTCTGTTGTATTTTGTTGGAGGAAGGAGGGATGGGGGGAAAAAGCCTTTTTCTGCAGACTGAGCCTGTGTCACTCCAATGGTTCAATGCTGCTCTCTCTTGCTTTTAAGGGGAGATTATATTGGCATCAGACTTCGGGAAAATGAATTTGACCCAAAAGGAAGAAGGCAACTCACCTCTCTAGATGATATGGTAAAGAAAGACATGCTGATGCGAGTCATATTTGTGTTATATGTATATTAAAGAGACAGAAAAAGGATCTAATTTATACAATAAACAAGGCTAATATTGACACCCATCCCCCAAATGTCCTCTTTCTCATCTTCTCCTCACCCTGAGATTGTTCATATGGTCATTTCAACCCACTAACCAGAAAGCAAAAAGAGAATGAGAAAATAAAAATCATGAGAGTTATTTGCTATTAGGAAAGAAGATTAAAAAGCAAAATCAATGCAAGGCAAAATGTTACCTCCGTGGAGTTAAGAGTTTGATAAAATTAGCTATCACGTAGTTCTCAAAATAATTTCTTTACCATTTGCATTAGTGGGGGAAAACCAAATAAATTAAGTAACCCTAAAAATCCTTGGTGTTATTCATTTTGAAACCCAGACTCCGGATCTGAAAGTTCACATCACAGAAATTAAGGAAGAAACCATATAAAGATCTAACCCAGAAGAAATCAGCACACCCTCAGTTTTTCCACTGCCCATTTACTATCCTTGCACTAATAAAAAAGACTCTCTCCCTCCACTCCCCTCTCCTCTTCTTCTCTGACTAAAGTAGAGTCAGTCTCACTGGCTTTCAAAACTACCCTGGAACTAAGGAAACAGTTAAGCCTTATTCTCTCTGTACACATATTAAACAGATAAATTAAGTAGATTAGAGCAGTGCTTCTCAAACTTTAATGAAGTCATATTACAAGGCTGTTTTGATTCAGGAGGTGAAATGGGGTGGGCCCACGGCCCTGGAATTTGCATTTCAAATGAGCAAACAGGTGATGCCAAGGCGTCAAACCTTGGACCAGGTTGCAACAACTGGTCATGGTCCCATTCTTCCTGTTTATTTATTCATTTAGGTTCCCTGTTCAGTTTGGTTCAGTCCCTGGAAGAAATAACTCCACTGTTTAAAAATGTTAAAACTTCAGAACACCTCTACAATAATTAAAAACAAAACCAATCTTCCCTTTTCCGTGTGTGGGGACTGAAAGGAGAGAAGGAATATTTTGATAGACAAATGGTAAATATGCTTACTGAACAAGAACTCTTAGGAATTATTAGGAAAAGGTGGTCACTATGATAAAAATGAGCCTCTGCATTCGTTCTCAGCTTTTTACTATATGTGCGTGTAAAACTCTCAGCAAGTCACTTACTCAGGTCTATCCCGCTCCCCGCCTGCCCCATCCTTGCTTCATTATAGTTCCTCTACCTGTGATTTCCTTCCCCATCTGTAGACATTCTCATCCCACAAGCCCCAGCTCCAATAAAGCTTCCGTCTCTGAAGCTTCTTGGGATTCTAGCTATCTCCCCAGGTAGACATAAAATGGCCCATCCTTCCAAATTCCCACCACACTGCCCCTGGAAGCACGTTTCTTACATTCTGCTCACGGAACCAGAAATTATTCCCTGCGGCCCTGTTCCCCCAGCCTTACCTTTTTCTATTTTAAAATTTAGGGAAACTGAGACCCAGAGAGCATCAGTTACTCACCTAAGGATATTCCGTGAGTTGTTGGCAATACCTAGATTTGAGCCCAGATTTTCTGATTCCAAGTTTATTATTCTTCACTGATCTCTCCTTTCATTTCCAAATCACAGAAATCAGATAACTGCTCTAGTGGGAAATAAATTTAATGTCTGAAGATCCCAAAATATTTCTGACTGATTCATCCCTGTGAAGTGAGGT
This sequence comes from Colobus angolensis palliatus, assembly GCF_000951035.1. Classification (NCBI taxonomy): domain Eukaryota; kingdom Metazoa; phylum Chordata; class Mammalia; order Primates; family Cercopithecidae; genus Colobus; species Colobus angolensis. The sequence goes on from NW_012116266.1 coordinate 396,884, forward strand.
CTGAGGAAAAAAAAAAAAAAAAATCTGTCTGAGCATCAGGTTATTAAAGCTAATGATCCTTCCCATTTCGGACATGACAGACTAGAATAGGCTTAGCAGTACCATTATCATTGGGTCCAGAGAGTACTTCGGTCAATGTCTAAGCCTGTTTCTTTGCTTTCTGTGCTTCCTGCTCCCAGGCACACTATGACTTGGCCATCAGTGTTGCTTTGCAATGGCTGCATCCCTCAGAAGACTTAACTTGGTTGGAGTGGGAGGAACTGTAAGTTGAAATAGGTTTGTTGCGTTCCTCTTTAATTTGTGCCTATGATTAATGATAGAGGAAGTTCCAGCCCTAACATCTTCCATCATGAGGCACTCTGATTTGAAAACACTACAGGGTGAATATCCCCTTCAACGAGACACCTGAGAAACCTCCACAGTTGCCAACTTGAAGAAGTTACATGTTTCCATGTTTTGCATCTCTACCAATTGACTTCTGTGAGATAAAAGACTTTCTTGCACAGAATGTTGTATCTTAAGGGGCCGGGTGCGGTGGCTCATGCCTGTAATCCCAGAACTCTGGGAGGCCGAGGCAGACTCATTACTTGAGGCCAGGAGTTCAAGACCAGCCTGGCCAATATGGTAAAACCTCGTCTCTATTAAAAATACAAAACTTCGCCCAGCATAGTGGTGCACACCTGTACTCAGGAGGCTGAGGCAGGAGGGGAGAATCACTTGAACCCAGGAGGCGGAGGTTGCAATGAGCCAAGGTTGTGCCACTGCACTCCAGCCTAGGCAACAGAGTGAGACTCCATCTCAAAAATAAAGAATGCTCAGGCCGGGCGCGGTGGCTCAAGCCTGTAATCCCAGCACTTTGGGAGGCCGAGACGGGTGGATCACGAGGTCA
>NW_012116266.1:398025-399683 GCF_000951035.1 Colobus angolensis palliatus
AATGCTCTGTGTTAGAAACGTGACTGCTTTGCTGTGTGCATGCCATAATTTCAAATATCAGTTCTACGGTTAAAGGCTGTAATATTTTCCTAAGGACTACCAAACACAAATTCTTAAGCATTTAGGCAGATATGTATCTCAGCTGAGTTATCTGAAGCGCAGAATAATTTTCTTTCTGGGATTACTAGCATTTTCTGTCGTGTGTAGGGAGTGTACAGGCAGACTCACTCAACTGGTAAGAACACAGAACTAATGAAGACAGGATCAAATCGCTTATTCCAGAGGCCTGTTATTTTTTGTTTCTACTCAATGGCTCTGGACTACACACCTGATCCTAGAGAGATGTTAACAGTTAGGGTTTAGCTGCAATGAGCAGAAATCCAATTTGAACAGCCTTAAGCAAAAAAAGGTGGGGAGCAGATTTTATTGCCCTTGAATCTGAAAAGTCCACGGGTAGGACTGTGTTAGGCATGGTTTCATTCAAAACTCAAACAATGTCATATGGATCTACCTCTTGACTCCATTTCCTCAGGGTGAACATCATTCCTAATTTCAGCCTATTTCATTATCAGAGGAAGGGTGGAGATATATATATATACATATACATACATATATATTTTTTAAATCACATAATTGTGTCTTAGTGGCTCTTAACTGACTTGTCTAGGGTTGGACAGTGGCAGTGCAGGGGAGGTGGAATACACTGACAGCTCAGTCCACAGTGTATTTTTTGCCTTTGGAATCTAGGGGTGTAGTGGGCTCCCCTAGAAGCATATAGGCTTACAGTGGGGTTAGGTAGTTCCCCCAAAGCAAACTGCCACAAAAACAGAAAGGATAATGGTTTGCAAAACCGTAAACATCCCCCACAGTGACCAGTCTGCCAGTCTTTGATTGCTGTAAAAACATGGATAGATGAGGCCAAATTCATCACCATTATTGGAAGGTTAAAAATTCAAAGTTTGGATTTCACTGATGGAGGAACAATCACATCAGTTTTATTAAGATAAATAAGCAGATAGCACACAGCCATTGCAGATTACTTATCGATTATCATCACAACCTCAGCAGGCATCAAAAAGAACAAGAATAAATCCTCCACTTGTATTTCCTATTCCCATTAGGAAAATGCCATTCCGTGGCAGACCCATGTATCCAAATCGTAGAGAACGAGAAGCTATGATTTTATCATCTTATGCTGGAATCTTAATGGTAAGGAAAAGAATATTATTTGCCTATATGAATATTTCATATCTACTCTGAGCATTTTTACAGTAATGAATATTTACATTATTTTTCAACCAATGTTTCTAAATGTTTAGGAGTTACTAATAGTAAATGCTTCATTTTTTTAACATAATAGAAAGACTAACTTCTAAACTGTATGTGAAAACATTTATTTAAGAGGCAAAGAAAAAAAAAAGAATGAGAGACATAACTAATTGGTATCTGGAAAACTGATTCATCCATTGATCAGAAGTTATTTACTGTATTTAGTACTCATGATACCCAAGCACAGTTTTAGACATACTGGAGCTATACTAGCTTTGTGTTGTAATAAAAGAAAAGCCGGCCGGGCGCGGTGGCTCAAGCCTGTAATCCCAGCACTTTGGGAGGCCGAGACGGGCAGATCACGAGGTCAGGAGATCGAGACCATCCTG
>NW_012116266.1:399903-409369 GCF_000951035.1 Colobus angolensis palliatus
AAAGAAAAGCCATGGTATACTTTGTTAATGCTGTTGTTGTTTAACAGAACAGTATCCCGATTGAGGAAGTCTTTAGAATTTATGGGGCTGATTCTTCTACCAATTCTGGTACCATCAAGGTAAGGGTGACCTGGGATTGTCAATATAAGGGATTTTTAGAGAGAATTTATTTAGTGTATAAATGTATAATGTCGTATTTTCAGACATCAATTACGAAATAACAGTTTTGCATCAAAATGTACAAAACCAGACATAACCATTTCTTACCTGAATAACATGTTTATGAAATGCCTTTTATATGTAAAAGACCACGCAGTAATAACAAATGTGTCTCGTGTAAGGCTGAGAAGCGTCAGCAAAGAGGCAGCAAAGAGAGTACCAGGCTTGAGGGCCGAATTTTATTCTGCTGTGGTTCTGGGGTTTTTTTGAGACAGAGTCTCGCTCTGTCACCCAGGATGGAGTGTAGTGGCGTGGTCTCGGCTCACTGCAAGCTCTGCCTCCCGGGTTCACGCCATTCTCTTGCCTCAGCCTCCCGAGTAGCTGGGACTACAGGCGCCCATCACCACGCCCAGTTAATTTTTTGTATTTTTAGTAGAGACGGGCTTTCACCGCATTAGCCAGGATGGTCTCAATCTCCTAACCTCATGATCCACCCGCCTCAACCTCCCAAAGTATTGGGATTACAGGTGTGAGCCACCGCTCCCGGCCAACACTACTTTTATTAAAGACGGGTATCACTACTGGTCTCAAATTCCTGTGACCCAGTAATCCTCGAAATCCTGGCCTCAGCCTCCTAAGTAGCTGAACTACAGGTGTGAGCTCCACTGCCAGCTCCTCCCATGAAACTACTTTGAAATCATTAGCAGTAGAAGCAGCAATGACCTGGGAGTTCAGAAACCTGGGTTTAAGTTCTGACTCTACGACTATGAAACCCTAGATGCGTCCCTTTCCTCCTTTGGGCCTCCATATGACTTATCTTTAAAAAAAAAAAAAGGGTGTTCTGATTAATGTTTAAGACCACTTCCATTTTTGACACTTGTAAATGTATGAACATTAAGTAAACATTTAAATATGAACTGCTGTTTAGAGGTGAACTACTGATCCCTTCACCTTCAGATACCTCTAGAAGAGGGAAGAGGGAAGAGGAAAAGGAAGGTGGGGTGGTGAGGGCCATGCAGTGGGAGGGAGGAAGGGGGAGAACCAACACCCTCATGCCCAGGTCTTCTGCTCACACTGTGGCTTTCCCTGCCCCCACCTGGATTCAGAAGGGAGGGCAGGGCAGGGGCAGGGCTGGGCCACAGGAATGCCTGCCTCCCTTACTCTTTTACTGCAGATCATTGTGCAAGCACTGGGGTCATGTAGAGTTCAAGAGTCCACCAGGTCCACCTTAGGAGTCAAGTGTTTACATCAAAACCAACCTTCCTATCACCTTAATCCATATGTAACCTGACTGTAGTCCTGAGACTCAAATGCCCTTGATGATTGTGAAAATCAGAACTTTCTCTCTGATCCCTCTCGTTTCAACTCACTTCATTCATTCACTCATTCATTCATTCATTCATTCATCTGTTCATTCAGTATAATTGTAGGTGCAAGGGACACAGTGGTGAGCAAGTCAGACAAGATAACTTTTTAAGAACTTTTTTGTAGGCAGGGCGCAATGGTTCACGCCTGCAGCACTTTGGGAGGCCAAGGTGGGTGGATCACATGAGGTCAGGAGTTCGAGACTAGCCTGGCCAATATGGTGAAACCCCAACTCTACTAAAAATACAAAAAATTCGCCGGGTGTGATGGTGGTCGACTGTAATCCCAACTACCGGGGAGGCTGAGGCAGGAGAATCTCTTGAACCCAGAAGACGGAGGTTGTGGTGAGCTGAGATCACACCACTCCACTCCAGCCTGGGCAACAAGAGCAGAAACTCTGTCTCAAAAATAATAATAAAAAAAAATTTTAGGGATGGGGGTCTCCCTATGTTCCACAGGCTGGTCTTGAACTCCTGGGCTCAAGCAATCCTCCCACCTTGGCCTCTCCTAGTGCTGGGATTACAGGCATGCACCACCACACCCAGCCAAGATTACTTTTCCTATAGATCTTATATCCTATATTGGAGCTTACCTTGTCTGAGATATAAGCCACCCCAGGACTGACGCTTCTCAGAGATCAAGATGTTCTTGGTTTTCAAAGAAAGCCCATCTCTGTGTTCCTTGGATAGCCAAGCAAATCATACTGCTTCATTCCTGCTTGCCTTTTTCTGCAGCTTTCTCCCTTCTAGGCTGCCCTTTCTCCTTTTCCCCTAACCCTCAGCACATATACATGCAAGCGTGAGCCCCAAACCCTTCTGTTTCAGTCACTGTTTTCTCCCTGTCATCTTCTGGTAACTGGGAAAGGTCTAGAAAGGTATCAGCACATCTGACTGTTGGTCCCAACTCACATGGCCAAAAGACTAATATGGAAAATCACATCCTCGAGAGGATGGCACTGTGGACCCCTCCAGGCTTGGCTGAGTTATCATTCAAGAAGGTTTGCAAACATGGGTGTCTGAGTAGCTGAGATAAATCAGGTTCATTTAAAGTTGCTAGAAGGCCAGGCGTGGTAGCTCACGCCTGTCATCCCAGCACTTTAGGAGGCAGAGGTGGGTCGATCACCTGAGGTCAGGAGTTCGAGACCAGCCTGGCCAACATGGTGAAACTCTATCTCTACTAAAAACACAAAAAATTAGCGGGACGTGATGGTACATGTCTGTAATCCCAGCTATTTGGGAGGCTGAGGCAGGAGAATCGCTTGATCCTGGGAGGCAGAGGTTGCAGGGAGCCCAGATTGTGCCACTGCACTCTAGTCCGAGCAACAGAGCAAAACTCCATCTCATAAATAAATAAATAAATAAAGGTGCTAGAAGGGGAAGACAGACCATGTAGAGGTGGACCAACCAATCTCTACCTATCCATCTGATCACTCATTTATTCATTAAAGAGCCTTTGTTCAGCACCTTCTCTGTTCAGTGACACATAGTCCCCATTCTCACAATCGGTGACAATAACCAGCTCAGAACAGAAAGAGATAATATTGTCACAGAGGCTGACTTTTCTTTAAAGCCTTGTATTTGTTTTTTGTCTGAGTTTTTTTTTGTTTGTTTGCTTGTTCTTTTCTTGAGACAGAGTCTCCCTGTTGTTGCCCAGGCTGGAGTGCAATGGCGCAATCTTGGCTCACTGCAACCTACGCCTCCCGGGTTCAAGTGATTCTCTGCCTCAGCCTCCTGAGTAGCTGGGATTACAGGCATGCAGTACCACGCCTGGCTAATTTTGTATTTTTAGTAGAGATGGGGTTTCGCCATGTTAGTCAGGCTGTTCTCGAACTCCTGATCTCAGGTGATCCACCCGCCTCAACCTCCCAAAGTGCTGGGATTACAGGCGTGAGCTACTGCACCTGGCCGCTTGTATTTGTTTATTGCTATGTGATGTGAATGATGGCTCAATTTTATATATATATATATACACACACACACACACACATACTATATATACATACAAGTGTGTATATATATAATTGAGCCATTGATTACTATACTACGATATATGTATACATATCTGTATATATGTATACATGTGTGTATATGTATATATAATATACAGATATGTATACATACGTATATATACTATATGTATATGTAGTATATATAGAGAGATATGTTATCCGAGAGGCAGATTGTGTAATGTTAAGCACTAGGATTCCAAAGCCTGGCCTCCTGGGTTTGAATCCCAGCTCCACAGTTACAAGCAGAATAATTCTGGGCAAATGTTCTAACCTCTCTAATTCTCAATTTCATTTGTAAAAACAGGGACGCAAAGACAGGGTTGTTGTGGGAATGAAGTAAGCTGGAATCAGTGAAGCCCTTAGTGTTTGGCACATGGTAACCTCCAAATAATAGCTTTAATTAAAGTTCTGGTACTCAGGGAATGGAGGTCTGGGGCTGTCCTGTGCACTGTGGGATGTTTCACAGCATCCTTGGCCTCTACCCATTAGATGCAAGTAGCTTCTCACCAGTTGTGACAATTAAAAATGTCAGCCCAGTGCCATGGCTCATGCCTGTAATCCCAACACTTTGGGAGGCCGAGGCGGGTGTTATCACCTGAGGTCAGGCGTTCAAGACCAGCCTGGCCAACATGGTGAAACCCCGTCTCTACTAAAAATACAAAAATTAGCCGGGTGTGGTGGTGGGTGCCTGTAATCCCAGCTACTCAGGAGGCTGAGGCAGGAGAATTGCTTGAACCCAGGAGGCAGAGATTGCAGTGAGTGGAGATAGTGCCACTGCACTCCAGCTTGGGCAACAGAGGGAGACTCCGTCTCAAAAAAAAAAAAAAAAAAAGTCTCTACACGTTGCCAAATGTCCCCAGGGAGGCAAAATCACATGAGATTGAGAGCCACTGCTCTAAATGTTCAAAAATTAAATAGCTAATCAAGTATCCACGTGTATTATTAACACAATGTAAACTTTGCCTCTTTCAGACAATCAGTTATCACAGAGGGTGTAATTTGAGTTACCAATACGAGAGAATAAGAGCCTGAGGATCTGCCCCCTGAGCCTCACAGGCTCCCCACTTCCAGAACGCCAGTTCAGGCCTTACTCTTGGAGCTACACATCAGCTGCACGCAGGGACTTTTGCCACATCTTGAATTAGGAATTAGCAGAACCTCTCAATAGAAATGTAGCGTTTCAAAGACTGAACTGTAAGGCTATTTTAAGAATCTTTTGGAATTTAACATAATTTCAAAAAATGGTTTTAACTAGTAAGAGGAGTTAAAAAAAAAAAAAGGTATTGCCAGAGATTTTTCTTTAATTGCTACATATATCTGAATGATTCCTTCCGATAAAATGTCTCCTAAGCAACAGCTAAAATCCTTCCCAAGCAAAAGTTTAAAACTCTGTTGAATACTAATCAGATTATGTAGAATTTCCTGCAACTGGAATTGGCCACATGACACAATATGGGTACTGTGCTAGGCTTGATGACTTTCTCCGGGAGTATGTGCTGCCACCTGATGGTAGAAAGGCGTCATAGGCGCAGAATTGCTCACCAACTCTTAGCCTCAGGTTCTACCTCCTGAGAGGCAGTGGGTTTTTGCTGATAGGGAGCTTTTTTCTGCTGAGGATTCTGGACTCCTAGAAAAAATTCAACTAAAGGCCTTATGCAAGTGAGGGTCATTGACAACTAGCCCCGGATAAATATAAAATGTCTTACTCTTTTTTTTTTGAGACAGAGTCTCACTCTGTCACCCAGGCTGGAGTGCAGTGGTGCGATCTCGGCTCACTGCAACCTCCGTGCCCCCGGATTCAAGTGATTCTCCTGCCTCAGCCTCCTGAGTAGCTGGAATTACAGGTGCGCGCCACTGCGCACTGCTAATTTTTTTTAATTTTTAGTAGAGAGGTTTTGCCATGTTGTCAGGGCTGGTCTTGAACTCCTTACCTCACTCAAGTGATCCACCCCCCTTGACCTTCCAAAGAACTGGGATTACAGGCTGAGCCACCGCACCCAACCGTGTCTTATTCGATTTTAACCTGAAGAAAAGAAAACATAAATCTTCCTTCAACAAATTGAACACACATAAAAATATTCTTCAGCTCCATTTGATGGAGAAAGAGAGAGACAGAGAGAGTGGAAATGAGCACATCAGAGAGAGGAAACAGACAAACGCAGGTGGTCAGACAGCACTAGAACCTCTGGTTTCCTTCTTTCTTCATGAAGCCAGACCCCAGCGTCTGACTGGCTATCATTTGAGTCCATCTGACTGGCTATCATTCGAGTCCATCCTAACTGACATCCAAGTCCAGAGCATGTCACAGGCAAACAGACTGATGCCCAGTCCCAGCTTTGTCACTTGCTAGCTGTAAGTCTTCAGGTAAGTTATTTCTCTCCGATTCCCAGTTTCCCCATATGTAAATAGGCATGTCTAAACAGGCATGATTACACTTCCCCAAACACACCTGATCACTGTGAGGACTCATCGAGATCGCACGTATCGAGCACACGACGGTGGCACCAGGGGACCTTCCATTTTAGTGCTGCTATTTCCAAGTTCACCCCCACTCGGATGGCCAGCCTCCTTCCTCCTGACAGCAGCCTGGTCCCTTCGTGATAGGCCTGGCTTCCACTCTCTCACACTTACTCCAGTAATTTGCCAAGCATCTTCTCTTTTTGGAGGATGCTGACTCAGACTGAATTGTGCAGAAATTTTAAAATGTTTTCATGATAAGGGGAGGGACCTATGTTTTAAATAAAAGTTCAATATTGACAGACCTTAATCATGAGGAATTGGCCGGGTGCAGTACCTGTAATCCCAGCCCTTTAAGAGGCTGAGGCAGGAGAATCACTTGAGCCCAGGAGTTTGAGACCAACCTAGGCAATGTGGCAAAAACCTGTCTCTACCAAAAAATACAAAACTTTGCTAGGTGTGGTGTTGTGTGTCTACAGTCCCTGCTTCTTGGGAGGTTGAGATGGGAGGATCATTTGAGCCTGGGATGTGAAGGCTGCCGGGAGCCAAGATCTCGCCACTTCACTCTAGCCTGGGTGACAGGGTGAGACCCTGTCTCAAAAATAATAATAATAGTAAACGAGGGATTAAAAACACACTTTCAATATTAATTGTGTCCAAATGAACACTTAACAATTTACATTTAAAGGACAAAGACCAAGCAAACCAACAAATCCAAGTGTGTAAAATGGAACAGTATCAACAGCTTTAAAGCTCTCTGCATACCCTCTGCTGTCTCATACCCTTCCTTTCGCCCTAGGTTACCATTATTTTGAATTATATGTTGATTACTATATTTTACTTCTTTATAGTTTTACCATATATGCATCTCTAATCTATATATTGTTTAAGTTTGCACATTTTTTGAGTTTTTATAAATAGAATATTAGCAAATGTGTCATTTAATGGTTTTCTTTTTTCATTCAACATTATGTTTGAGAAACTTACTAACACTGCTGCACACAGCTAACATAGCTATAGTGTCTTTTCACTACATATAGTATTCCACTCTAGGAATATACCACAATGTTGTTATCTATTTTTCCATTTCAGGCACTTGAGTTTTGTTTGGTTTTGAGATGAAGTTTTACTCTTGTTGCCCAGGCTAGAGTGCGGTGACGCAGTCTCGGCTCACTGCAACCTCTGCCTCCTGGGTTCAAGCAATCTGCCTCATCTTCCTGAGTAGCTAGGATTATAGGCATCCGCCACCCCACTCACTTAATTTTTTTGTATTTTTAGTGGAGACGGGGTTTTGCCATGTTGGACAGGCTGGTCTTGAACTCCTGACCTCAGATGATTCACCCGCCTCAGCCTCCCAAAGAGCTGGGATTACAGGCATGACCTACCACGCCTGGCCGAGTTATTTCTTGCAAAAGCAAAAAGCGTTGCACAGCAAGAGTTTCTGTGTGGTATATGCCTAGGAATGAAATTGCTAAGCCGTGGGTATAATAAGCATCTTCAACTCTCTACATAAAGCTAAATTGCTTTCCAAAATGGTTGTGCCAATTCCTATTTCTACCAGCAATGCAGGTTATCCACATTGGCTTTTTCAGTTTTGTCAGTCTGTTAAGTGTATTATGGTATTTCACTGTGGTTTAAATTTGCATTCCCCTGATTACCAATGGACAACTATTCACGTGTTTCTTCTTCTGTAAAGTGCCTGTTAAAGACTTCTGGCCAGATGAGTGAACCAACATTTCTGCATTAGGTGGGCAGGGGGAGCTCTGCCAGCAAGGGAGAGTGGGAATTGGAGAACATCAGGAGACATTTCTCAGAAGCGGTGATATTTGAGTTACATGGTAAAAGAGAGGTAGGTGCCTCTAGGCAGAAAAGGAGGAAATGGCTATAAAGGGAACTATGTGAAGAGTATCTGTGCGTGACAGGGCATTCTAGGCAATGGGAACCAAGTACAGGAACAAAAGGCCATGTGTGCAAGTTCACGTTCATATGCTTCGCACTGGACTGTGAGTACTGTCCATTGGACAGTACTCAAGAATTGGACTCAAGGATGCAGAGTTGATTAAACAGGCCAAATGCTGTAACTAGCAGGTGTTCATGCCACAAAGGATGGACAGATTTTAAAAGTAGGACTGTTTTCCTTTCAGGTTCCCCGAGTTTCATCTCTCCGCCTCTCCTTGCACCCTTCTGCCATGTTAACAGCACCCAAAGCAGCAGAATACGCCTGCAAACAGAGTAAGCCTGGTTACTTTCATCTGCTTAGAGGAATGTAAGTAAAACTACATTAGGAAATTAGGAAATAGCCTCACCAGGTAAGGTCAAAATTGTAATGGGAATTAGCTTTCTGTGTCTGGTTGAATTTGAAAGAACCAGGGGCTCTTAGGGCTTGATTTCCCTCCATTACTGAAACCAAGGAAGTCTTATTTCTCAGATGCTTTGGTAATGGGAGCAAAGCACTCCAGAAGCAAAGGATCTAAAACTGTGGGCGGGCTGGACAGGGTAGCTCACACTGGTAATCCCAGTGTTTGGGAGGCTGGGCTGGAAGGATCTCTTGTGTGCCCAGAAGTTTGAGACCAGCTTGGGAAACTTAGTGAAACTTCATCCCTACAAAAATAAACCGGGCACAGTGGCTCATGCCTGTGATCCTGTAATCCCAGCACTTTGGGAGGCCGAGGTGAGCGGATCACCTGAGGGTAGGAGTTTGAGACCAGCCTGGCCAACAGGTGAAACCCCATCTCTACTAAAAATACAAAAATTAGCTGGGCGTGGTGACAGGCACCTGTAATCCCAGCTACTCTGGAGGCTGAGGCGAGATAATCTCTTGAACCTGGGAGGCAGAGGTTGCAGTGAGCTGAGATTGTGCCATTGCACTCCAGCCTGGGCAACAAGAATGAAACTCCATCTCAAAAATAAATAAATAAATAAATAAAATAGCTGGCCATGGTGGCACGCTCCTCTAGTCTCACCTACTCAGGAGGCTGAAGTGGGAGGGTTGTTAGAGCCCAGGAGGTGGAGGCTGCAATGAATCATGATGGAACCACTGCACTCCAGCCCGGGCGGCACAGCGAGACCTTATCTCAAAAATAATTAATTAATGAAATTAAGTTAAATGAAACTGTGGACGTACACTTTTTAAAAAAAAGTTTTATATACAGATATGGTTACTCCATCTGTCTGTAGGTGTCAAGTCAAGAAAGGGAACAACAAATAAAAATGCCACCAGCAGCTCTACAAAGGAAGCAAATGCCACGGAATGGAAATCATCACAAAGGTTTTCAGACACACAGCCAAAGAACAAAGTAGGTATGAAATTGTAAATTGGACCAAACTGATACCAGCTATTTTGGGAGTACTTTCCTGATAGCGTGGTTAAAAGTTTAGCCTTTGGGCCGGGCGCGGTGGCTCAAGCCTGTAATCCCAGCACTTTGGGAGGCTGAGACGGGCGGATCACGAGGTCAGGAGATCGAGACCATCCTGGCT
>NW_012116266.1:409704-410900 GCF_000951035.1 Colobus angolensis palliatus
ATAAATAAATAAATAAATAAATAAAATAGCTGGCCATGGTGGCACGCTCCTCTAGTCCCACCTACTCAGGAGGCTGAGGTGGTGCCTCTAGAGCCCACTGCTTACCAGCTGTGTGACAGCAGGCAAGCTAAACTCTCTGTGCCTTAGTTTCCTCCTCTGCAAAATAGGAAGAATAATGATACCTACCTCTTAAGGTTGTTGGGGTGATTAACCGAGATTATTCATGGTAAAAGTTTACAACAGTGCTTAGCACGGAGTAAACCCCAAATAAATACTAGCCATTATTATCTTTTCAGCATTTGAAAAATACTGTCCACAAGTTAATTGGCTGTTACTCTGTTGATGCAAAGAATACGTGGAGGAGAAAGTTTGTATTAATATCTGTATCCAAAATGTTCCTATTCTTGATTCCTCTCTCAGTAATAACAATTTTCTTTTTTCCTGCTTAATGTCTCCCCTGCTCCTGCCCATCTGATTCCCGATTTTCATGTGGCAGAATTCAGAGAATGATCAGAGATGGACAGGGCTGGAAAGAAAGGAGAAAGGGAGGAGGGCTCTTTGTTCTTCCAGGTCTGGGCTCTCAGCTGTAATGTGCAAAGTGAAAAGAAAATTTAAGAAGTCAGAGAGACTTCTCTGATTAAAAGAAGAAAAGCTGAGAGGGAAGAGAATCAGAAAAGTGGTACAGGGTGGGTGTCTGGGATATTTTAGAGTTTTGTTGAATGGGAGATGTTAGATATGCTGGAAGGCTGTAAGGCAGAAAGGAGGAAGGGAACTTTGAGAACTGATATGCTGACTTATGATTGGGTTTGCATCAGGAAACAAGTGACAGTTGAAATTTATTTTTATTTAGTTTGGCTGTTGTGCCATGCATTTTTAAACTGAATCTCTGAATAGACTGGACTACATGAGGCTTAGGATTTATTCAGATTTCAGAGGCAATCTTCTCTGTCCCTTATATCTGATTAATTATAAATGTAACCTTATCATAGCAACTGCTTTAGCAACTGACTGAATTCTTTGGTCATATCAGGGTTTTAATAAATGTTATTCTGAAAGCAGAACAACTGCACTATTTGGAAATTATCACCATATTCAATTTTCTTTCAAACGTATTTGCTATAATAAGATTTGAAGGTATTAGATTTTTTTTCTTTTTCTTTTTTTTTCCTTTCTTTTTTTTTTTTTTTTTCGAGACA
>NW_012116266.1:412561-426720 GCF_000951035.1 Colobus angolensis palliatus
GCTTGGCCAAAAAAAAAAAAAAAAAAAAAAATTTAATAGTGATACATGCTTATAAGTAAAATTTTCAAGCCATACAGAAAATATAAAATGAAAAGCAAAAGAACTCCCTCTTCTTCACACCCCTTTCCCACTTTTCAGAAATAACCACTGTTAATATTTCTTGTGACATTTAAATATTTGCTACACATATACATATAAATATACATATATGTATGTCTCACTGGTTTGTTAGAATTCTTTCTATATTAAAGGAATAAGTATTTTATTAAATGGATGAAAAACATGCTTTCACAGCTTGGTATTTGAAGAATATTTTCTTTTTAAATATTTGAGCTTAATATTTTTCCTTTTTGGCTTGTAGATATTATATGTCTTTTAGCTAAAGAACAATTTTTTTAACTTCAAGATAAAACAATGCCTTATTCAGAATTTTTTATTTCTTTCCAGCCACCAAATTTCTTCATAGAGTAAGAGAAAATAGGAAATTATTAAAAAAAAAAAAAAATCTCGGTCAGGTACAATGGCTCATGCCTGTAATTCCAGCACTTTGGGAGGCCAAGGTAGGCAGATTACTTGAGGTCAGGAGTTCAAGACCAGCCTGAACAACATGGCAAACCCCATCTCTACTAAAAATACAAAAATTAGCTGGGTGTGGTGGCGCACACCTATAATCCCAGCTACTAGGGAGGCTGAGGCATGAGAATTGCTTGAACCCCGGAGGCAGAGGTTGTAATAAGCTGAGATTGCACCAGTGCACTCCAGCCTGGGCAACAGAGTGAGACTCTGTCTCAAAACAAACAAACAAACAAACAAAACCCTCAGTGTTCTGGGAAACCGTTTTTTTTTTTTTTTTTTTTGAGATGGAGTCTTGCTCTGTTGCCCAGACTGGAGTGCAGTGATGTGATCTCAACTCACTGCAACCTCTGCTTCCCAGGTTTAAGCAATTCTCCTGTCTCAGTCTCCTGAGTAGCTGGAATTACAGGTGTGCAAACACCACGCCTGGCTAATTTTTGTATTTTTAGTAAAGACAGGGTTTCACCATGTTGGTCAAGCTGGTCTCGAACTCCTGACTTCGTGGATCCACCCACCTCGGCCTCCCAAAGTACTGCAATTACAGGCGTGAGCCACTGCGCCCAGCTAGGAAACAGTTTTAAAGATTTTTTTTTAATTGCATTGTCCTGGGAAAGCATCAGTAGTGGGCACATTACTAGGAAATAAATTTGGAATGAACAGGACCATACTAAAGAGCTAGAATACAGCATACTTCTTGAATCCAGGCTACCCACTTAATAACTTGAGTGAGTTACCTAATCTCTCTGTGCTTTAGTTTTTCATCTCTTTAAAAAGTCATGATAGTACCTACCTCATAGGGTTGCTACAAGCACTAAATAAGTTATATGTGTAAAGGCTTAGAAAAGTGTCAGGACGGGGCGTGGTGGCTCACGCCTGTAATCCCAGAACTTTGGGAAGCTGAGGAGGGCGGATCACGAGGTCAGGAGGTCGAGACCATCCTGGCTAACACGGTGAAACCCTGTCTCTACTAAAAAATAGAAAAAATTAGCAGGGCATGGCGGCGGGCGCCTGTAGTACCAGCTACTCGGGAGGCTGAGGCAGGAGAATGGCATGAACCCAGGAGACGGAGCTTGCAGTGAGCCAAGATCATGCCACTGCACTCCAGCCTGGGTGACACTCCATCTCTCAAAAAATAAAAAGAAAAGAAAAGAAAAGTGTCAGGACAGTGGCAAGCAATAATACAATCACTCTCTTTATCACCACTCATGAAAAATTCATGCTATCGTGGAAGGAAACGAGACATAAAGAGAGGACAATTTAAATTTAAATCCAAAGCAATACATCAGAAATTCAAAATAGTATCCTACAAGCATAATACGTAACTGCTAAAAGGCCAAAAACTGATTTGCTTTGGGTAGTACTGGTTAAGAGAAGTATAACTTTTTAATGTGAAAATAATTTCAAACTTAGAGAAAATTTGCAAGAATAATATACAAAGAACCCACATATTCCTTTTATGCAGAGTCACAAATTGTTAATCTTTTGTTCTATTAGCTTTATTATATTCTTTGTCTCTCTGTATATAGATAAAGCCATTAGAAGTTATATATACTCTACCACTTTACCCTATGTCCCTAGGTGTGTATTTCTTAAGAACAAAGTCATTGTCTTAAATAACCGCAGAATAGTTATCAACTTCAGGATATCTATTATTGGTACTTTTATTTAATCTACTCTCTATACACCAATTTTATCAATTGACCCAATAATGTTTTTTTAAGCATTTTTTTCCTTCTATATGAGATCCAGTATGGGATCACATATTGCATTTAGTTGGGAAATATAACTCAATTTCCAAATATATCGGAATAATTCCATGAAAATTCTTTTCTAATTACATTAATCTAATCTATCTTTGTCAGTAAGTTAGTATCTGATATTTCACCTTAACTTCCTATAGACTTAAAGCTAATGTTTGTGTCCATGTTAAATTGATGTGCTTGATACCAAAATCATCTTTTATTCTGCAGGTCACTTAGAAAATTAGAATTGTACCATGGAACTTCATAATAGATTCTCTGGGAGCAGATGAGAAGCATCATCTTAAAACCACAGCTTTTGCCAGTACATTTTTCTTTACAACTAGTTTTTGATATAACTGCATTGAAGTGTTATTTTTGATGTTGAGCTTTCTTCTTTTAGAAGCATATTGCACAGCTACATTTTGTTAAAAAAAAAAAAAAAGCATGATCTTATGCTACTTCATTGTGACTGGCAGACTGCTGGAGAATTCAGAGTATATAGTATTTCTGTATTAGAGCAAGCTGGCTTTGTAGCACATTTTACAAATGTGTGGCATTAAATATTGCGCAGAGATGGAGTGCGAGGCAGATTTCCAAAGAGTTAATCCAAAATAAAATTAATCTGTCATTGATTGCCTTTACTGTGTTCTCATATGAAAAAATTTTTAAAACTCATTTCAATAAAGCATTAAAAGAAAAATGAATACAGGCTTTCTCTCTGTAGACTATAAAGACTACTAGGAGGGAAGATGCTCTGGTCTTTTAGTACATTTCCAAAATGCTGATTAGGCACATGGCTTAGCCTGTCAATATATGTAATAACAACTTGATCACATGAATGTCAGTATGCATGATACATTTCTTAAGGTTCTGGTGTGCCATCTGTCTACAGAACAGTTTTCATCAGCATGTGCAAAAACACAGATGGGGGTTGTAGACTTTTTCTGAAAATGGTGGTGTATTCTCATGCAGGGCTGGGAGACCAATGCAACGTTTTCCACGCTGGGTTTGATTATGGTTGTAAGAAAGATTTACCAGTAGGCCTGCAGCTAATTAGAAGGGAGGCAAAGGAGGGAATCAGCAACCTGTGGTCCCTGCATGCACTGCTAGGTGTCTAGCTTCATAGGACTTCGCCCAGTTTTCTTTTGTCTAGCTCTGCTAGTTATTTTTTTCTCGGTAGCTATTGTTGTCTCTCCTTTTACCACCTGCGCATTTGCCTTACATGCTGCCTGAGGATTTTCACAAATGACATTGTGAATGTGTTGCTAGCTGTGGTCAAATACTCTTTTAGAATCCCTCCATGGGTCTAAAGCACAAAGGTGTTTGATTTCATCTTCCTACATACATGTGGAATGACAAAAGACAGTCTGGGCTTTGGAGTCTTCCTCCACCCTTGCATATCTGAGGAGTGCTTCTAAATCAATACGTTGGCAGCAATGGAGAAGGCTCTCAGGCAGTCACTTGGGTTCAGTGAAACAGTGATACTACTGAAAGGAAAACCACAGGCAATCATCATGCTAATTTTAAAAAACAAAAGCCAATGCTAGAAGGAGGGTGGCGGGGGAGGGGAACGGAAGGATCCTGCGTATTCTGCTCTTTGAGCCTCTCACAGACTCTCAGGTTATCTTTTTATTTTTAGCTCAAGAAGTGTTTAATCTCCAAGCAAAATATACCTGCTTCCAGTATTTACTGCTTTTCACCAGCACCTCAAAGTCATACATTTAAAGATTGATTTTATTATTTTTTCATCCTTTATAACAGAATTTTTTTCCTGTCTAGCTGAAGATGGCACATGTAATAGAAAATTAAGGGCCGGGCGCGGTGGCTCAAGCCTGTAATCCCAGCACTTTGGGAGGCCGAGACGGGCGGATCACGTGGCCAGCATGGCGAAACCCTCGTCTTAAAAATACGAAAATTAGGGGCCGGGCGCGGTGGCTCAAGCCTGTAATCCCAGCACTTTGGGAGGCCGAGACGGGCGGATCACGAGGTCAGGAGATCGAGACTATCCTGGCTAACACGGTGAAACCCCGTCTCTACTAAAAACTACAAAAAACTAGCCGGGCGAGGTGGCGGCGCCTGTAGTCCCAGCTACCCGGGAGGCTGAGGCAGGAGAATGGCGTGAACCCAGGAGGCGGAGCTTGCAGTGAGCTGAGATCCGGCCACAGCACTCCAGCCTGGGTGACAGAGCGAGACTCCGTCTCAAAAAAAAAAAAAAAAGAAAAGAAAATTAAGAACACAGCAGCAAAAAACAAAATTAAAAAAATAAAGCTAAGATCTGTAATCTTGCCATTCATTGATTACCATGATTGATATGTTGGTATAGTACACACTTCTAATCTTATGTTTTCCCTACATAAATATATGCAAAATATTTTTATCAAGACTCTATCATACTGATGAAGTCATTTAAGAAATATAATTGTCTTTCAATTAGAGGATTTTCTGTTTGGGATTTTGTTGTTGCCTCTTCACAATTCATGTCCTTCTGGACCGCGTATGCTTCCCATAAGTGACCTCAGATGGAACCACCAACCTCCATCTCAGCAGTTTCCATAGGCAAACACTGCAGAATGCTGGGCATGTAATGTATTTCTAGTGAGCTGCATAGGATGAGAAGTGCGCCCTTTGTCTCCAAGGTCATAATGGCTCTGCTGACTTTAATACCTTTCACTGGAGCTAGTGAGGACAACTCGAAAATGCCAGAGAGAGAGAGAGGGAGTCCCCTGCCCCATGATCTCAGATGAAAAAAAAAGAGAGAGAGAATACAGAAATCCCCCTATGCACCACCCCCAGGTCCCTTTTGTGTTGTTTTTGCCAACACAGCAGCTTTCCTGCTATATATACCAGTTGCCCCTTTGTCCCCATCATACTACATGCTAATCACCCTCTGTCAACAACCATGGGGAAGGTGAGCCTGTGGAGATGCTGTGCCATGCCTACTGAGGGTCTGGGGTGTGTGGGGATGTTCCTTCCAGCTGACTGTCTACTGTCACCTTATTTCTACCTCAGATCACCTTCTTCGAGGACCGAGACTTTCAGGGTCGCTGCTACAATTGCATCAGTGACTGCCCCAACCTGCGGGTCTACTTCAGCCGCTGCAACTCCATCCGAGTAGACAGCGGCTGCTGGATGCTCTATGAGCGCCCCAACTACCAGGGCCACCAGTACTTCCTGCGCCGAGGCAAGTACCCCGACTATCAGCACTGGATGGGCCTCAGCGACTCGGTCCAATCCTGCCGTATAATTCCTCATGTGAGTCTTGCTTCAACCTGACTGATGTGAAAGCATCAATGATCCATGGCCATCAATTCCTGTTTATAAAAGTCAGTTTGTTCCAACTCGGCATGAGTGTTCACAACAAGGCCTGACCCTCAAACCTTAAAAAAACAAAACAAAACAAAAAACAAAATAATAATCTCTATTTTTCCTACTTAAGGACATCAATCATTGTTTTAGGGCATGGGAAATCACAACAAAGCCTTTAAATTAAACTTGGTGGCATCTAGATGATCCCTAATTTCTACATAAAAGTCACCTTATTCAGTAACAAAAAAAAAGAAAGAAAGAAAGAAAAAGAAAAGTCTATCTAGTTTATCTAGATAATTTTTTTTTTGAGACAGAGTTTCACTTTCGCCCTTGTTGCCTGGGCTGGAGTACAATGGCACAATCTCAGCTCACCACAACCTCTGCTTCCCAGCCATTCTCCTGCCTCAGCCTCCCTTGTAGCTGGGATTACAGGTATGTGCCACCATGCCTGGCTAATTTTGTATTTTTAGTAGAGACGGGGTTTCTCCATGTTGGTCAGGCTGGTCTTAAACTCCTGACCTCAGGTGATCCGCCCACCCCAGCCTCCCAAAGTGCTAGGATTACAGGCATGAGCAACTACACCCAGCCATGATAATTACTTTTTAATGATAAAAAGTTAACAGACTATGGGATAACAACATAGGTATAATGTATTCTGACTGCATTGGAAATTTTTTTCACTACATTCTGGGACTTACTAGAACCTAGGAAAATACGTTTCAACTTGTGTGGATTTATAATTTCCAGGAGTCATTATCAACTAGTTTCTTACAAATACCAGAGACACACAATTGATTAGAATTTCATAGAACATGGTCCTCACCAAAATGCTGCTTAATCTTTTTTAATCACATGCAGCATGTATTTACACTTTCTGATGGCACCAAGTTATGTGGTATGACAAGGAGATTGAAGAATTGAAATCATGGCCAGACTTAGTGGCTCACGCCCGTAATCCTAACACTTTGGGAGGCTGTGCTGGGCGGATCACTTGAGGTCAGGAGTTCAAGACCAGCCTGGCCAACATGGTGAAACCCTGTCTCTACCAAAATACAAACCATTAGCCAGGCATGGTGGTGCATGCCTGTAGTCCTAGATAAGCAGGTGGCTAAGACAGGAGAATTGCTTGAACCCAGGAGTCCGAGGTTGCAGTGAGCGGAGATCATGCCACTGTACTCCAGTCTGGGTGACAGAGTGAGACTTCATCTCAAAAAAAAAAAAAACAAAAAACAAATTTAGGCTAAAAAAATATGCAGATGCACAAAGAGGTATAAATAAAATAGGCATTTTTGGGGGACAAGAAACTCAAACGGCACAAATGACCTGGCAAAATGTCACTTGAAAAGACATGTGGACTCAGTGTAAATATAAATCACTGTAAATTGTAAGTGCAAAAAGTGACTTAAAAACTGGCTTGGTAAGAATTATATGGAATAAAAATGGATATGAGAGTTGAAATCCTCACTACAGACTCACTGACTACAATTGTATTGATGGTTGCTTACAAAGAATACACTTTTATTCCCTGTATTTTAATGTTTGTTTCTTCCACGACATCTCCAGTTCACTGATCAGGTCAGATTTATTTTAATATTTTTCCTAATTTGTTAGAATAATAACATTAAAAGTATGTTCAGGGGAGAAACACTTTATCAACTGGTTTAAAAACCATGCTTCAACCAGGTGCAGTGGCTCACACCCATAATCCCAACATTTTGGGAGGCCAAGGTGAGAAGATCACTTGAGCCCAGGGATTCAAGACCACCCTGGGCAACATAGTGAGACTCCGTCTCTACAAAAAAAAAATTAAAAATAAAATAGCTGGGTGTCATGGTGCACACCTGTGATCCCAGCTACTTGGGAGGCTGAGGTGGGAGGATCGCTTAAGCCCAGAGGTGAAAGTTGCAGTGAGCAGTGATCCTGCCACTGTACTCCAGCCTGGGCAACTCAGCAAGACTTTTATCTCAAAAATAAAATAAAAGTCATGCTTCATGAAGACATAGACCGATTGTGTCACTTTCGTTGACACTCAAGGATGCACGCTGTTTATTTTTCTTCTTTTGTTTATTGCCATGACAGACCAGGTCTCACAAGTTAAGGCTGTACGAGAGAGATGACTACCGAGGCCTTATGTCTGAGCTCACTGATGACTGCGCCTGTGTCCCAGAACTCTTCCGTCTCCATGAGATCTATTCCCTCCACGTACTGGAGGGCTGCTGGGTCCTCTATGAAATGCCCAACTACCGGGGGCGGCAGTATCTGCTGAGGCCTGGGGACTACAGGAGGTACCACGACTGGGGGGGTGCAGATGCCAAAGTCGGCTCTTTGAGACGGGTCATCGATTTGTACTAAGCTGTGCCTGCCTTGTAATGATCCACATAGAAACAAAATAAATATACAAATTGTGTTCCCTGCACTAAGTGGCTCTTGCTTATCTTTATTTATTTATTTTATAATTTGTTTTGTTATGGAGTCTCGCTCTATCACCAGGCCGGAGTGCAATGGCGCTATCTCAGCTCACCGCAACCTCCACCTCCAAGGTTCAATCGATTTTCCTGCCTCAGCCTCAGCCTCCCAAGCATCTGGGATTACAGGCACCTGCCATCACGCCCAGCTAAGTTTGTAGTTTTAGTAGAGATGGAGTTTCACCATGTTGGTCAGGCAGGTCTCAAACTCCCGACCTCAGGTGATTCGCCCGCCTCGGCCTCCCAAAGTGCTGGGATTACAGGCTTGAGTCCATAATACAGGACCGCGCCCAGTCCTTGTCTTTAAATAATAACTGAATTCTAATAGATGGCGACCCCCCGCAACTTACTTGACCCTGAAAGATGTTTTGAATGTCCACTTATTTCCTAGTCAGGCAACGGTATTAACAGAATATCCATCCCTCTCATGTAAAGGAGAGAGAAGCGACAATTTCTACCTTTCATGACCTACAATCTGAAGGAAAGAAGAACGATGAGCATAACAGAAAATACTTTAGAACTCACAGAAAGGAAAAAATACAGGACCCATTGTGGCTTGTGACTGGAATGCCAAACACAAGGGATTGCTGGAAGGATTAGGGAAGATGAAGTCTCAGGGAAGGTTTTAGTCAAGAGAAAATGTGGGCTGGGCGCCGTGGCTCAAGTCTGTAATCCCAGCACTTTGAGAGGCCGAGGCGGGCGGCTCATTTGTGCTCAGGATTTCAAGACCAACCTGCCTAATATGCTGAAACTCCGTCTCTGTAAAAAATACAAAAAAAATTAGCCTGGCATGATGGTGCTTGTGAACGCCTGTAATCCCAGCTACTCCGGAGGCTGAGGCAGGAGAATTGCTTGAACTTGGGAGGCGGAGCCTGCTGTGAGCTGGGATCGTGCCACTGCACTCCAGCCTGTGCGACAGAGCGAGACTTCATCTTAAAAAAAAATACAGAGAGAGAGAGAGAGAGAGAAAATGCATGAAGAGTTTTTTGTTTTGTTTTTTTGAGACAGGGTCTCACTCTGTAGCCCAGGCTGGAATTCAGTGGCACAATTTCGGCTCACTGCAACCTGCGCCTCCAGGGCTCAAGCAATTCTTCCACCTCAGCCGCCCAAGTAGCTGGGATTACGGGTGTGCGCCACCACACCCTGCTGAGTTTTGTATTTTTAGTACAGAACGGGGTTTCACCATATTGGCCAGGCTGGTCTCAAACTCCTGACCTCAGGTGATCCACTGCCTCGGCCTCCCAAAGTGTTGGGATTACAGGCGTGAGCCATCGCGCCGGGCTGAAGAGAGGAGTTCTGAAGAGAACTTCCTTCTACATCGAGAAGGGCAAGCCTGCTTCACTAGGTAATGTGGTAGGATAGTGTTAAACAGCCTACCTCTGCTACTTACTGGTAAGAGTAACCAACCCAGCCCAGTTTTCCAGGGACTCTCCCAATTTTAGCACTGAAAGTCTTCCATCCCAGAAAGCCCCTCAGTGTCAGGTGAACCCAAATGGTTGGTTACCCCACTTCCTAGCTTATCTCTTTGAGCAAGTCACTTCTTACCATCTCTGTGCCTAAATTACCTTACTGAAACTGTAAGTGATAATAAATTCCTGCTTCACTAAATCTCAGGATGATTACAATGAAATGATGGGAAAAGATTGTGAGCAAATTTTGTTATCTTTAAATTATTATGCAAATGTAAGAATTTAATATATCCACAGTGTCTTCCCAAATTCAGTATCACAATGTGGTCATCTTCGTGTTGGACTCCAATAAGAATTTTTATCAAGACTAAATTATTGAAGACTCTGGCTGGGTGCAGTGGCTCACGCCTATAATCCCTGCATTTTGGGAGGCCTTGAGAAAGAACAAAAGGCAGGAACATTCACACTTCCCACTTTCAAAATTTACCACAAAACAATGGTAATCAAGATAGTGAGGTACTAGCATAAGGACAGACATATAGATAAATGGACTAGAATTGCGAGTTTAGAAGTAAACCTATATGTCTATGTTCAACTGTTTTTTTTTAATTTTACATGCCCCTGGGTGGAGATTTATCAGCTGATCTTTGACAAAGGTGCTAAGACCATTCAATGTGGAATAAATAATCTTTTAAATAAACAGTGCTGGGATTACTGCATATCCACATGCAAAATGAAACTGGACCCCTATCTCACACCATACATAAAAATTAACTCAGGGCCAGATTCAGTGGCTGATGCCTATAATCCTAACACTTTGGGAGGCTGAGTCTGGCAGATTGCTTGAGCCCAGGAATTTGAGACCAGCCTGGGGAACATGGCGAAACCCTGTCTCTAACAAAAAATACAAAAAATTAGTCGAGTGTGGTGGCACACACCTGTAGTCCCAGCTACCCAGGAGGCTGAGGTGGGAGGACCACTTGAGCCCAAGAAGTAGAGGTTGCAGTGAGCTGTGGTCATGCCACTATGCTCCAGCCTGAATGACAGAGTGAGACCCTGTCTCAAAAAACAAAAAACAAAAAAGAAAAGGAAAAGAAATCAACCTTCCACCAATTAATCAATTGGCCAATCCACTAGAATATATTGGAATTCCTGGTAAAGCCCAAGATGCACAGAATTGATAGGGATTGAACAGGTTATTTGTGTGCAAACCTTGTGGAAATTAAAAAAAAAAAAAAAAAGCATGACAAAGGACCTACTATGACAAGTGTATAATTTAGAGAAGATATAAGATATGCACACCTGAAGAGATAACATCTAAACAAACCATCAGTATACAAGAGACAATTAGCTTAGCCCTTGAGGCAGACAGACTTGAGTTCTATTCCCAGTTCTTTCACTCACTAGCTATGTGTACCTTTCAGATTCGTTTCTCCCTAGTGACCAGTACTGTGATTAGACTTGTTGGACCAGGACCCCCAGACTGGACTGAGTGCTTCAGAGAACTTCCCTCTGGCTTCCTCTAGCTGAACTCTTCCCAGTGGGGCGGGAATCTGTGGGGCCATGGGATGTCCCCACACCTCTCCTTCTAGACCACACTCTTTATACCTGGATCTTCAAAATTCCCTCCACTTAGATGCAAGCTCACTTCCGAGACTTAAGAGGGAGTCTTCACTAGGCCTATCCTCCCTGGCACACTGGTAGCCACAGGCCACTGTTTGAGGAGGGGGCATATGGATAGAACTTGGACATGTGAGAGAGTGGGAAGAAAGGAGGGTACTTCATGGAGTAGGGAGGGGCTGTATTTATGCGCGAGGCATATTATCCCTCAAATATTAGGGGTAGTCCTGGTGTTAATTGGGCTGAGTTCACTACATGATGCAGCTTGTATAAGGTTCCTGGTGCGATGTCTAGAACATACTAGACACTCATGATACAGTAGGCTATTATTAAGTGTTACTATTTTTATCATTGTGAGCCAAATGAGTTCTCCAAAGTTTGCTGCAGGTTCAGTCCTACCCACTTTAGCAAAGGCAGACGTGGCATAGTTCAGTAGGGTCGTGTCAATGATGCAATGATGTACTGATGAACTCAGGAGGCTTCATAAGGAAGACATATAGCTGGTTACCAGAGAGCCAGGAAAAGAAGTCTGCAAAAGCTATAGGAAAAATCAGATTAGAAACTATAATATTTATGTGGGGAGGGGAGAAAGGTAATGAACTTTCCCACTGGGGCCTCTAAAAGACCTCAGTTAACTTTAATGGCTTCTGAATGAATGACTGTTTCTGGAAAAAGTCAAGGTTTTGTTAGATCCATTCAAATATTTTGATATACAAGCTTATATTAACCATTCTAGGGGGCCTTAAAGAGGTGAATTTTTCTGATTTAAATAAGGCCTCTCTTTTTTAAGAAAAAGTTTTGCACTTATTTTCAAAAGAAAAAAGCTTGTGTATAACTTTAGAGTTGAACTCAGTGTTCAAATCCTTGTGATAAAAGGCTCCGGCATTGTCTTCATTCCCCATTATGATAACACAAAGAGATGTTATCAGTCAATAAAGCATGTTCTGCTCCGTTCAAGACCCAATGTCTCATTCCATGGACCCATTCATCTTCTAAAATACAAGGAAGTGGCTGGGAATCTCTTTCATTATTTCCCTTCACAAAAATGCTGCTTATCACCTTTTCTTTTTCATTTTCACACTCTTGGTCAGCCCACCTCTCCTGTCCCTCTACATTAGCCATACAAGGTAAGTTCTGACAGCCCTGGTTGTGTGCTTACCCATCATAGCTGCCTCCACCTCCCAGGGATGTCGCCACATGGTCTGTCTGCACCAGCTGGCCAGGCTTCTGTGTCATTTTTATTTACCTTCAGACTTTCCAGGTCACCAAGGACTGGACAGAACTGAAGGGAGAGTATCAGAAGCAGTGGATGTGATAGAGGAGTTAGCAGGAGAAAGTCCACATTTGTGGCTTCTGTGTCTTTGAACTTGACATGGGGTGACCTCATATGGGAGAGTAATTGTTTTCCAGAATAGAATAGGAATCACCAGGGCTCTATTTACCTGTCCAATTAATTAATAAGTAATTATCAGGAATAGAGAAGTGTGGCATGATCCTTATCCTTGAGCTTAAAAGCCTTTTGAAGAGAATAAACCTGGAAAAAGAGAAACTGCATGAGGAAAACAATATTTAAAAGAAGCTGGGCAGTAATTAGGTGATGCTGATGTTCAGAGAAAGGAGAGATGAGTAAGGGCTGGATCTGAGAAGCGATTTCCTAGGAAAAGGACCCTAGACGGCCTTGAAGATTGGACGGGATTTGGCAAGCTTTAGGGGAAGGGAAGGTGTTCTTTCTAGGCCTAGGGAACAAATCCCATCCGCAGGCCCAAATTTTCATGGACACCCTGAATCTAGAAGGCAAAATAAGAAAAAAAATCTCCCTAGTTCGTCCTTCTTGGCTACCAAAATTTTAAAACAGACATACCCACAGTTTTCAGGGTGAATTTTGTCTCCTCTCACTGCTTCTGTACTTAACCATAAAAGTTCAATAAAACGGTGAAGATGAGGACTTTTTTTTCTAACTTATTCTTTACATATTGCTTCTTTTCCAATGCTTCAAAGACCTCCAAAGCACTATTATAGAAAGGATACACAGCTATAACACAATGAAGAATAAAACTTAAAATATTCACAAGCACACACACCCACACACAGTCTCTCTCTCTCTCTCTTTCTCTCTCTTTCCCAAGTCTCTGTTATAGCTGATGAACAGCCCTGGCTTTTGCATCCTCGGTCCTCTGGCCACAGTGAAATGAGTTTAGAACAGAGTCTTGTCATGAACTCATGGTAATGTGTTCTGGGGAGGATTTCCCCACTCTTGGCATATTCCATTGCAAATGACCACTTGTGAGTGCAACGGTGACCACTCTGATCTGCAGTCCTGCTTCAGCTGTGGCAACCTGGTGTATACAGGTGGACAGCAAGGGCTGGACGCTCTGCTGGGGCAGATACATTAACCACCAGCACAGGTGGACTTCAACAACTCTATCTGCTCAGACTGCACAGTCCCCACATAGGTTACTCTTCCTCATAGTCATCATTGACTGTGATATCAAAATTACCAAACAAATGATCTTTGCTAAATTAAACAAAAGTGTTCCAATATATGAAATTATCGATCCGGGAGTTGTGGCTCACGCCTGTAATCTCGACACTTTGGGAGGCCAAGGAGGGCAAGACCCAGGAGTTCGAGATCAGCCTAGGCAAATGGTGAAACGCCGTCTCAACAAAAATAAAAAGAAAAATTAGCTGGGTGTGGTGGTGCATGCCTGTATTCCCAGCTACTCGGGAGACTAGATGGAAGGACCGTTTGAGCTCAGGAGGTCGAGGCTCAGCTTTGGTCGTGCCACTGCACTCCAGCATGGACAACAGAGTGAGACCCTGTCTCAAAAGAAAAAAAAAATGAAATTATCCATTAATCACATTTAGTCTCTGTACCATAAACCACAGCGTAGGCAGTATGGCAGAGCCCAGAAACAGGCCAGGCATAGTGGTTCACGCCTATAATCCTAGCACTTTGGGAGACTGAGGCAGTAAAGTCACTTGAGGCCAGGAGTTTGATCCCTGTCCAACATAGAGAGACCCTGTCTCTACTTTAAAAAAAAAAA
>NW_012116266.1:427095-437660 GCF_000951035.1 Colobus angolensis palliatus
ACACCCAGGTAGTGAGCATAGTACCCAATAGGTAGTTTTTCAGTCCACACACCCCTCCCTCCCTATCCCCTCTAGTAGTCCACAGTGTGTATTGTTCCCACGTTTACATCCATGTGTGTTCAAGGTTTAGCTCCTACTTATAAGAGAGAACATGTGGGATATGGTTTTCTGTTCCCTTGAGATTATGGCCTCCAGTCCCATCCATTGTTGCTGCAATGGAAAGAATTTCTTGTTTTTATGGCTGCGTAGTATTCCATAGAGTATATGTACCACATATTTTTATCCAATACACCATGTATGGGCACGTAGATTGATTCCATGTCGTTGCTATCATGAATAGCATGGTGATGAATATACGAGTGTGTGTGTGTCTTTTTGGTATGATGGTCTATTTTCCTTTGGGAATATACGCAGTAATGGGATTGCTGAGTTGAATGGTAGCTCTGTTTTAGGTTCCTTGAGAAGTTTCCAATCTGGTTTCCACAGTGGCTGAACTAATTTACAACCCACCAACAGTGTATAACTGTGCCCTTTTCTCCATAGCCTTACCAGCATCTGTTTTTCCTTGGCTTTTTGATAATAGCCATTCTGACTAGTGTGAGATGGTACCTCATTGTGGTTTTTAGTTGCATTTTTCTGATGAGTAGTAATGATGAGCATTTGTTCATATATTTGTTGGTCACTTGTATGTCTTCTTTTGAGAAATGTCTGTTCACGTCCTTTGCCCATTTTTTTAACGAGGTTATTTGGTTTTTTCTGGCTGAACTCTTTAAGTTCCTTATAGATTGTGGATATTAGACCTTGTCAGATGCATAATTTGCAAGTAATTTCTCCCATTCTGTAGGTTGTCTGTTTACTTTGTTGATATTTGCTTTTGTTGTGCAGAAGCTCTGTAGTTTAAGTAAGTCCCACTTGTCAATTTTTGTTTTTGTTGCAGTTGCTTTTGGGGACTTAGCCAAAATTCTTTGCCAAAGCCAATGTTGAAAAAGGTTATTTCCTAGATTTTCTCCTAGAATTTCATATTTTGGGGTCTTACATTTAAATCTTTAATCCTTCTTGAGTTTTTTTATATGGTAAAAGGTAAGGGTCCAGTTTCAATCTTCTGCATATGGCTAGCCAGTTATCCCAGAACCATTTATTGAATAGGGAATGGTTTTCCCATTGCTTGTTTTTGTCAGTCTTGTTGGAGATCAGATGGTTGTAGGTGTGCAGCTTTATTTCTGAGTTTTCTATTCTGTTCCACTGGTCTATGTGTCTGTTTTTGTACCTGTATCATGATATTTTGGTTACTGTAGCCTAAAAGTATATATAGTTTGAAGTTTAGTAGTGTGATGCCTCTGGCTTTGTTCTTTTTGCTTAGGATTGCTTTAGCTTTTTTTTTTTTTTTCTTTTTTTGGTTCCATATGAATTTTAGAATACTTTTTTTCTAATTATGTGAAGAATGACATTGGTAGTTTGGTAGGAATAGGGTTGAATCTGTAAATTTCTTTGGGCGGTATGGCCAGTTGAACAATACTGATTCTTCTAATCCATGATTATAGAATATTTTTCCATTTATTTGTGTCATCTCTGATTTCTTTCAGTAGTGTTTTGTAGTTTCCCTTATTATAAAGATATTTTACCTCCTTGGTTAGCTGTATTCATAGTATTTCATTTTCTTTGAGGCTACTGTAAATGGGGTTGGGTTCTTGATTTTACTCTCAGCCTGGATGTTATTGGTGTGCAGAAGTGCTACTGAGTTTTGTATATTGATTTTCTATCTTGAAACCCTGCTGAAATCATTCATCAATTCTAGTCACCTTTAGAGGAGTCTTTAGGGTTTTGTAAGTATAGAATCATATCATCAGTGAAGAGAAATAGTATGACTTCTTTTCCTATTTGGATGCTGATATGGTTTGGCTGTGTCCCCACTCAAATCTCACCTTGGGTTGTAATAATCCCCATGTGTCAAGGGTGGGGCCAGGGAGAGGCCACTTTTTGCCATACTGCTCTCATGATAGTGAATAAGTCTCATGAGGTCTGATGGTCTCATAAATGGGAGTTCCCCTGCACAAGCTCTCTCTTGCCTACCGCCCTGTAAGATGTGACTTTGCTCATTTGCCTTCAGCCATCATTGTGAAGCCTCCCCAGCCATGTGGAACTGTGAGTCAATTAACCCTCTTTCCTTTATAAATTACCCAGGCTTAGGTATGTCTTTATTAGCAGCATGAGAACAGACTAATACAGACGCCTTTTATTTCTTTCTCTTGCCTAATTGGGTTAGGAATTCCAGTACTATACTGAATAGGAGTGGGGAGAGAGGGCATCCTTGTCTTGTTCCAGCTCTCAAAGGGAATAGTTCCAGCTTTTGCCCATTCAGTATGATATTGGCTATGGATCTGTCATAGATAGCTCTCATTATTTTGACATATGTTCCTTTGATGCCTAGTCTGTTGAGAGTTTTTATCATGAAGGGATGTTGGATTTTATCAAAAGCTTTTTCTGCCTTTATTGAGATGATCATATGATTTTTGCTTTTAATTCTAGAAATTTTTTTTTTTTTTTTTGAGACGGAGTCTCGCTGTGTCGCCCAGGCTGGAGTGCAGTGGCGCGCTCACTGCAAGCTCCGCCTCCCGGGTTCACGCCATTCTCCCGCCTCAGCCTCCGAGTAGCTGGGACTACAGGCACCTGCCACCTCGCCCGGCTAGTTTTTTTTTTTGTATTTTTAGTAGAGACGGGGTTTCACCGTGTTAACCAAGATGGTCTCGATCTCCTGACCTCATGATCCACCCGCCTCGGCCTCCCAAAGTGCTGGGATTACAGGTTTGAGCCACCGCGCCCGGCCTAGAAACATTATTAATTGATGTATCAAGGCTATTAATATTATCATCTTTAGCATTTATTAAAATACTGACAAAGACTCTGATATGGTTTGGCTCTGTGTCACCACCCAAATCTCATCTCAAATTGTAATCCCTGTGTGTCAGGGGAAGAGCCTGGTGGGAGGTGATGGAATCATGGGGGTGAACTTCCCCCTTGCTGTTCTTGTGATAGTGAGTTAGATCTGGTTGTTTGAAAGGGTGTGGCACTTCCCCCTTCACTCTCTCTCTTGCTCCACCATGGTAAGATGTGCTTGCTTCCCCTTTGCCTTCCACCACGGTTGTAAGTTTCCTGAAGCCTACTGGCCTTGCTTCCTGTACAGTCTGTGGAAGTATGAGTCGATTAAACCTCTTTCCTTCACAAATTAACCAGTCTCAGTTCTTTATAGCAGTGTGAGAACAGACTAATATACTCTCCCCTTTTACCAATATTATGGTCAGTCTTCTCGGAGTCCTTTGTTTGACTAGGTCCAACCTTGGGCTTCCCTTTTTGTCCTTATAGAATCCAGTTTGATCGAGAATCTTCCTTAATCACTTTAGTGAATATCTGCCACCCTTGGTACCTGAACACTTTGGTTGTCCCTTCAGCAATAACTCTACCAAGTCAATTTAGCTAGAAACCCCTTATCCTTGGTGTTTCCTCTTAGTAATTTTCCATCCACTGCCCGTGACCCCACTCCTAGGTTGTAAATCCCCATTTGTCCTTTTTCGAGTCAGAGTTGAGTATAATCTCTCTTCCCCACTGCAAAGCCCCATTGCAATGATCCCTATTCCCATATCCATGGCCCTCTCTGAACAGTCTGCCTTACCACTTTAACAAGTGTGATAATTTTTTCTTTAACAATATGTATGACATGATTTTTTTTTTTTTTTTTTTTTTTTTTTTTGAGACGGAGTCTCGCTCTGTCGCCCAGGCTGGAGTGCTGTGGCCGGATCTCGGCTCACTGCAAGCTCCGCCTCCCGGGTTCACGCCATTCTCCTGCCTCAGCCTCCCGGGTAGCTGGGACTACAGGCGCCGCCACCTCGCCCGGCTAGTGTTTTGTAGTTTTTAGTAGAGACGGGGTTTCACCGTGTTAGCCAGGATGGTCTCAATCTCCTGACCTTGTGATCCGCCCGTCTCGGCCTCCCAAAGTGCTGGGATTACAGGCTTGAGCCACCGCGCCCGGCCGACATGATTTTTTAAATCATTGGCAATACTTTACAATTTGTCATGTCTTCAAATCCATTGTCTCATCTGATTTTCATTGTTATTCCTATTTAATAAATGGGGGATCTGAGGCTTGGGGGAGTTCAATGACTTTTCACAAGCAGTTACAGAAACTGTAGAAGTTAGTGGATGTGTGTAGCTATTGCTCTCCTGAGTGTATTCTCCACAAATAGTGCCTAGTCAACAATTTCCCAGTATGTTTTGGTATTGTGATGAAAAAAAATTTTTTTAGAGGAAGCAGTGTGAAATCCAGACCACAGGACAAGCAAGATAGGTTGTCATAAGTGGTATTGTTTTCAAGTGTTGGATTCTCCACCAAGCAATGGTGCAGGCCCTGAAACTATCACTCTCCCCTCCTACAACTCTTACCAGCCTAGGTGCCTATACTCCCATAGCAGAAGCTGAGTATGCAACTGAGAGGACTTGAGTTCAAGGCCCAGACATTTCCATGACTTTGGAAACAGCAGATGAGGCTCTTTCACTAACCTCTTGAACCAACATTTTATTTCTAAGTATTTAATTTGATTCTCCAATAGTCTCAATATAACAATTTGCCTCAAGGCTTGTTTAGGGCTGTCACTAGTTGTGCAGGAGGTTGGAACAAATTCTTCAATATCACATGGGACAGGTTAAGGAATGGGCCAAAGCCAGCCTATAAGCACTCCATACTGTTTATCTGGCCACGGAGAGTCATGCTAGGGCCTAGGTATCTACTGGATACTGTGTAGGTTCTGTCTCAATAGAGGGACCCCTACCCACTATAGATTTCCCTTTTTGGAGGGTAGCATGAGTCAGTGGGAGAAATACACAAGCTGCCTGGGTTGACAATATCAGCTATTCACAGGTCTCTGGGAACACCAGCTTCCCTGCACCTAGAAACTTCGGGGCTGACAGAATCCTTGGGGCCCATAGGATATTAAGGCCCCTAATCTCTGCCAGAAGAGGAAGACACCAGTCTCTTGAGAAGTGGGGAGAAAGTAGCTATCTACTTGTACAAACCATGGTGAAAACCCATGTTAATTACAGGTAATTCTGCTCTTTGAATTATAATGCTCATTAACACTCCAAGTCAAAGGCAGGCTCTCTGTGTTGTGTGATCTAAGCACTGAACACATTTTATCTTCAGTTAGGCTTTTATACATTATATAAGCTCTTATGAAGCCATAATAACAAGATCATGCACTAATTTCTTCTTTCTTCTCTTTTATTTTTCATCTTCTTTCTTCTCTTTCATTTGTCAAAGGTGACCAGCTCACATTACCAGGTAAGGAGGTCTCACGTTAGAGCTCCCTGAAGACTGTTTCCACATCCATGATTAGTTCATCTCAAGGATATCTTCTCCTAATCCCTAGAACTATAAAAGACCCTGAATCTTCTGTGAGATGCCCAACTGTAGGGGAGAAAATTCCTACTGAGGCTCCAAAGAAAACAGAAATTTCACCACTAGGGGAAGACAAATGTCAAAGTGAGCCCTTCAAGAAGAGCCCCAACTGATGCTGAAATATGTTTAATCCTTAAATTTCTTCTATTAGAATCAATGAGATTTTGACTTTGTGTTCCCAATACTTATTTTATCTTTCTTTCATAGGATCACTGATTCTTCTACGTATCAGAACCGGAGACTGGTTTAATTTGTATGACTTAAAGGATGTTTCTCTAGGGTCCTAAATCACTTAAACATCATCCTACAGATAAAAATCTGGGTAATTTTAAATCAGATCAATGCTCACTACATGATAGTTCATCATCATCCTCAAACACTAATCTACCAATCACACTGAATATGTTAGGTCTTACATAAAACAGGGTTGTTAATTTGGTCTCTTTAAGAGTTAGAACTTTCAGCACATAAAGACTGTTTACATTGTTTTAGTGAGTGCACTGGGTGAATGATACCCTCCTGAATACTGACTAGACCTCAAGCATGAGTATAGCTAACCAACAGAGAGTCTAGAAGGAGTTTTCATTCAGTTTCTCTTCACCAAAAAAAAAAAAAAGTTATTAAAAGGCTAAATATGATCACTTTAATCAGTACTACTAATCACTTTATTTGAAAGATGACTTAGAAGAAAAAAAGGGAATGCTACATAGTATAAATAATACTGTACAACCACACATGGGTTTGACATATAAAAAAACTGGGATGATAAAATATCAAAATGTTAACTGCAGTTATCTCAGCTTTATTTTCTTCTTGTAGTGGACACTGTGGTCCTGCCTGGACTTAAGCACTCCTTCTCCTAGATACTGACAGTGTAAAGCGAGTTTGTCTCCAAGAATTTTCCTCTGCTGGAGGAAGCTGCCTTGCCCAAAGTTACACTTCTCCATGGCAGTAGCCCACATGAAATTACTGGTCAATGCAGAGGCACAGATTCCCAGTCCACTTGCCTAAGTTCCTGACAACTCTAGCCCTAGCCTTCCCTGTGGGATTGGATGAGGTCACCATTATTGCAATAGCTCTCTCAGCTCACACTTAAAACTGCCTGCAGGGGTCCCTTCTGACTAGCTGATAGAGTGGGGGGAAGGCTGAGCTTGATACACTAATAAATTGGCATGGCATTTGGGTGCAAGCCCAAAATAGAATGCTGCTGCAGAATAGCTCACTGAGGAGCCACCCTCAAGACAGCAGTGAGGGAAATCCTCCCAAAAGGCAACCTTGAGGCAGTGCACCTAGCTGCGCACGTGGTGCAGAAAGAAAAGTAGCCCGAGGTCAAGCATATATGGAATTACTGAGCAGTAATGTGTGGCTTGGCTGGCTAGTCCAGGGCCTGGAAGGAGAAAGATGAAGATTAGGGACAAGAAGGTCTGGGGTAGAGGAATGTGCAGGGAGATACGGGAGTGGGCACAAAGGGCGAAGATAGTTGTATCCCATGTGAAGGCCCAGTGTAGGGCATCCACCATTGAAGAGGCACTAAACAACCAAGTAGACAGAATGATGTGGTCATCTGATACCAGCCAGCCTCTGCCATCAGTCACCCTACTACCTATGCATTAACTCCTACTTACTAAGGCTAATCCAGCCATTTCCACCGTAGAATGTCCAATCTGCCAGCAATAGGGACCAACTCTGAGCCCTTTTGGTCCCATGCCTTGAGAAGACCAATCAGCCACTTAGTGATTACATTTGAGTCAGGCCAGGGACACCAAACAGCAGGCAGGACTCTGGACAGCCATCAGCAGAAGGAGGGATTTAGGCCCTTAGGAAGATCTGAAAGGGGGAAGAAAGCCACAACTATCTGTTTTTGTTCTTGTCAGAGCCAAGTATTGAGGGCCTGCAATGTGCCAATCCTCTGCTCTAGGGCTCAGGGGTAGAAACGATCAAGAAATAATACCCCAGCCCCCAGAAGCCTACAAAATTCCAGGCAAGTATCAGTTTTATTCAAGACAAGCCCCCAAATACCAACAATGATGATCACAGATTTTTTTTTTTTTCTTTTGAGACAGGGTCTTGCTCTGTTGCTCAGGCTGGAGTCCAGCGGTGCAATAACGGCTCACTGCAACCTCGACCTCCTGAGCTTAAGCGATCCTCATCTCAGTCTCCCAAGTAGCTGGGACTACACGTATGCGCCACTATGCCGGGATAATTTTTGTATTTGTTGTAGAAACGGGGTCTCACCATGTTACCTAGGCTGGTCTCTAACTCCTGAGTTCAAGCAATCCACCTGCCTCAGCCTCCCAAAGTGCTGGGATTATAGGTGTGCACCACCTGGTCTGACTGATCACAGAATTTTGAATTTGAACTAAGATTTATGGTTTTTAATGCACTTTCACAAATTACTTCACTTGATTTCCTCTTCTTTAAGATTGCTTATTATTTAAATTTTGGCTTTTAAAACTAAAACACATACACACACACACACACACACACACACACACACACACAACACCCACCTGTCCCTGAGCAGAATTCATTACTTAGTTTAATGGCCTTTGAGAAGTCAATTAAGTAACTATAAAAGAAAAGCACAGAGACAGAATTTCGCCCATCCTTTTGCTCAACTAAAAGTGTACTCTATTCATTTCGATGGCAACAACAGCTTTAGTGAATTAGAACAACCCGAACCTACCAGAAAGAATGAGAGTAAACCATTCAGCCAACCCCAGTGACCGGGGGAGGGAGAGGGACGAGCTTGCAAATCCCCTTACTCACTGTAATGGGCCCTTTTGTGTGATTTCCTGTGGAGGCAGCAGTCAGGGCTGCTATATATACAGTGACATTCCCCCAGTCCCACACAGCAACCAGAAAACATCTGCTTACTTCCTCCAAAATGGGAAAGGTAAGTCCTGGGTACCGGATACTCAGCCTTGGCCCTAATGCAGTGACCTCAGTGGGGGGCCAATCATTCCATGCTCCCATATCTTCCATTTTTCAGATCACCTTCTACGAGGACAGGGCCTTCCAGGGCCGCAGCTATGAATGTACCACAGACTGCCCCAACCTACAACCCTATTTCAGCCGCTGCAACTCCATCCGGGTGGAGAGCGGCTGCTGGATGATCTATGAGCGCCCCAACTGCCAGGGCCACCAGTACTTCCTGCGGCGAGGGGAGTACCCCAACTACCAGCAATGGATGGGCCTCAGCGACTCCATCCGCTCCTGCCACCTTATCCCCCCGGTGAGTGTGGCTCTGTCTTTGCCTTCCATCTTTTTGGAAATAAAAACTATTTAATGATTTTTTTTTTTTTTTCTTGAGACGGAGTCTTGCTCTGTCCCCCAGGCTGGAGTACAATGGCACGATCTCAGTTCACTGCAACCTCTGCCTCCTGGGGTTCAAGTGATTATCCTGCCTCAGCCTTCCAAGTAGCTGGGACTGCAGGCATATGCCACCATGCCCAGCTAATTGTTTTGTATTTGTAGTAGAGACGAGGTTTCACCATGTTGCCCAGGCTGATCTCGAACTCCTGGCCTCAAGTGATCTGCCTGCCTCGGCCTCCCAAAGTGCTGGGATTACAGGTGTGAACCACCACATCCGGCCTATTTAATCACATTATTCTTAAACCTAATATTTCTAACTAGAGGACAGAAAATGGAAGTGACACAGTACATGCAGGCCAGTCTAGAAGGGTGTCTTAGACAGGAAGCCGTTCTTCATGAACTCTGTGTCAGTTTTTTAAAAATCATATGCTCCCAGATTTTATATTTTAAACATAATCAAAAAGCTGAAAGAGCAAAGACTAATTAAGAAAAAGCAGGACATGGAGGAGACTAAATTTACCATCTATTCAAGATAAAATGTATTAAATGTTCATTTCAAGCTATATCAAGTCAGAAATCAAATATATCAAAATGTATAAATATAACCTGGGACTGTGTAATTGATTAAAAAATACTTTTACGGCTCAGTGCAGTGGCTCACACCTGTAACCCCAGCACTTTGGGAGGCCGAGGCCAGCGGATCACGTGGTCAAGATATCAAAGCTCTTTGATCTCTACGAGGACAGGTCAACATGGTGAAACTCCATCTCAACTAAAAATACAGAAATTAGCTGGGTGTGGTGATGTGCTCCTGTAATACCAGCTACTCAGGCGGCTGAGGCAGGAGAATTGCTTAGAACCTGGGAGGTGGAGGTTGCAGTGAGCCAAGATCGTGCCACTGCACTCCAGCCTGGCGACAGAGCGAGACTCCATCTCTAACAACAACAACAAACTTTTGTTTGCTTTGTCTTACTTTTCTATTTAATTATTCCTCCTGAGAAGATAGGATCCTGTCTTCTGATTTATATTCTAATTTAATGGTCAGTACCTATTAGCTCACTTAGAGGTATAAATTAGAGAAAAGGCCAAATCTGAAACTAAAGTTTGAGATTCCATATATTCTGAGGAGTGACTGCAGAGTTCTTAGAATTGTGGCATGTGGGAGGCATGGGATACAGTGTCATAAAAACAGAACTTAATGAAGGTGATACTTGCTGCTGAGGGAAATAAATAAGTTGAGAGCAGGAGGCTAGAAAGGAAGCTTAAAAGTCAAATAGGTTGAAATTTGAACTGAAGGCCAGGTGTGGTGGCTCACGCCTGTAATCCCAGCACTTTGGGAGGCCAAGGTCAGGAGGTCAGGAGTTCAAGACCACCCTGGCCAATATGGCGAAACCCCGTCTCTTCTAAAAATACGAAAATCAGCTGGGCGTGGTGGCACACGCCTGTAGTCTCAGCTACTTGGGAGGCTGAGGCAGGAGAATCACTTGAACCCAGGAAGGGTAGGTTGCAATGAGCTGAGATTGTGCCACTGCATTCCGGCCTGGGTGACAGAGCAAGATTCCGTCTCAAAAAAATAAAAAAAGAAAAAAGAAATTTGAACTGAAAATTAGCCAGATGGGGTGGTGCATGCCTGTAGTCCCAGCTACTCGGGAGGCTGAGGTGGGAGGGTCACTTGAGCCCAGGAGGTTGAGGGGCCTGGGACCCATGATCATGCCACTGCACTCCAGCCTAGGTGACAGAGGGAGGCCGTCTCAAGAAACAAATATAGATGTGTGTGTGTGTGTGTGTGTGTGTGTGTGTGTGT
>NW_012116266.1:438315-462573 GCF_000951035.1 Colobus angolensis palliatus
TCCCAGCACTTTGGGAGGCTGAGGTGGGCGGATTGCCTGAACTCCTGACAGAGTTCAAGACCAGCCTGGCCAACATAATAAAACCCTGTCTCTACTAAAAATATAAACTATTAGCTGAGTGTGGTGGTGTGTGCCTGTAATCCCAGCTACCTGGGAGGCTGGGGCAGGAGAATCACTTGAACCCAGAAGGCAGAGGTCGCAGTGAGCTGAGATTGTGCCATTGTACTCTAGCCTGGACAACAAGAGCGAAACTCTTGTCTCAAAAAAAAAGGTAGGTAAGAGACAAAAGGTTCTTTTGAGTCCTTGATCAGCTTTCCGCTGAATACACAATTTAGTCTAGCTGGATGAATCCGCATCTTTGCTTTATGCAGTAGGGGAAAGGAAGCAATAAGAGATGCATTTGTCTCAGGTGAGCCTCAGAGGGGTGACTTTGAATAGAATGGGAGGCAGGTTTGCCCTAAGCAGTTTCCGGCTTGACTTTTTCCTTTAGCTTAGTGATTTTGGGGTCCAAAGATTTATTTTCCTTTCACTGTATATATGTAATATGACCCTTAGCTTTCCAATGACTCTCAGTTTTCTCCTTTGAGAAAGGCTTTCTCAAATAACAGGGACTAAAGTGATGTGATAAATTTTATTGTAAGCAAATCTTAATTCCCGAAGACCTAGCTCCGACCATGAATCATTAGACTCAGCGGTGGGTGACTGGGCGTGGGACAGCTCCTTAACTTTGCAACGTGGTTGTTCTAGAAGCAAACTTGGCCTGGGAGAACTTCTGGGCAGGTGTGGCCAGGGAGGTGTAGGGACTGGAGCTTTAATTTCCAACTATTTTTGTTCGTTTACTCTTGCTTTTCTGTCTGCCACTCCAGCACTCTGGCACTTACAGAATGAAGATCTACGAAAGAGATGAATTGAGAGGACAAATGTCAGAGCTCACAGACGACTGTCTCTCTGTTCAGGACCGCTTCCACCTCACCGAAATTCACTCCCTCAATGTGCTGGAGGGCAGCTGGATCCTGTACGAGATGCCCAACTACAGGGGGAGGCAGTATCTGCTGAGGCCAGGGGAGTACAGGAGGTTTCTTGACTGGGGGGCTCCAAATGCCAAAGTTGGCTCTCTTAGACGAGTCATGGATTTGTACTGAAGTATTTACATTCTCCACTTTTCTCCTTTAAAATCTAATAAAATATTTAGCTTGTGTTTCTGGCACTAGTAGAGCCCTGTCTTTCTATCTATTAAGCATTTATAAGTGATAATGGCACTCAGCCAAACATAGTAACATGTTTTCAAGATGGGAAGCAATCTTTTATAAGGGGAATAATGCAGGGATATTATTTCCAGCACTCTTCTAATGACAAACATGTAGGCTCAAATAAAAACTCAGTTCACTTGGGCTCAGGCCATTTGTAGTTAGTCTCACAAGGCCAGATTTGCAGCTACGGTGGTGAATTTGTGCTTTTTGAAACACCTCCAAGTTATCCCTCCAGGTTATTCCTATTGTCTTCCATAATAGTACAAGCCTTAGCTGATGAGGAAAGTTGTTCTCAGCATCTGGACTCCTACCTTAGCTCCATAAACAAACAAATAAATGAACTGGTCCACCACTCTTACCTATTGCACTCCTATCCTCCTAACAGTCACCATCCCTTTCCTCTCACTTCCACTGCCAATATCTCATTGCACTGTGAGATTTTCAGTCCAAATATAATTCACTGTGTTTTCACTATAGGTGCTTTGTGGAAGAATTTCAGGACATTTACAAAAACCACATGTGCACGGGGAAACTCAGCCTCATGTCATTTCAATAGAGAGTAAAGTATTATGATTACACATAGTAAATAATACAAAGTGGCCAGGTGTCGTGGCTCACGCCTGTAATCCCAGCACTCTGGGAGGCCAAGGTGGGCAGATCACAAGGTCGGGAGTTCAACACCAGCCTGGCCAACATAGTGAAACCCCGTCTCTACTAAAAATAAAATACAAAAATTAGCCTGGTATGGTGGCATGTGCCTGTAATACCAGCTACTCAGGAGGCTGAAGCGGGAGAATTGGTTGAACCCAGGAGGCAGAGGCTGCGGTGAGCAGAGATTGTGCCACTGCACTACAGCCTGGGAGACACAGCAAGACTCCATCTCAGAAAAAAAGAAGAAAATAATACTAAGTGGAAAATAAGCAATTGAAATTTTCTGGAAAACTTCGTTTGAGTGTATGTTTGTTTTCTTTGGTTTTTAAAAATGAAT
Source organism: Colobus angolensis palliatus (assembly GCF_000951035.1). NCBI lineage: Eukaryota > Metazoa > Chordata > Mammalia > Primates > Cercopithecidae > Colobus > Colobus angolensis. The sequence goes on from NW_012116266.1 coordinate 440,554, forward strand.
TAAGGTTAGCCAGGCACAGTGGCATGCACCTGCAGTCTCAGCTACTCAGGAGGCTAAGGCAGGAAGATAATGTTTGAGCCCAGGAGTTCAAGCCTAGCCTGAGCAACAGAGCAAGAGTTCGTCTCTTCCAAAAAAAAAAAGACTCAAAGTTGCTAATAAAAAATTATGGTACAATAAATTTTAAAAATTCAAAATAAGTGAATGAGGAAATTGGATCAGAGGCAAAACAAGAGTAGGAGAGATGAGATGGAGCCAAGCGTGAAGTTCGAACCCGAGTTGCATGCTGTGAGGTGCCATGTTCAGTGTAGATAGATCCAGACTTGGATCTAGCAGCCATCAAGGCAGAGAAGAAAACAAGATTCGACAATTAATTATTCAAGACAAGCCTAATCAATGTCAGTACCAAAACCTAAAAGAAAGTTTTCTTGTGAGTCCTCATAAGGAGAGTACTAAGTAGACACCATCCTCAACAACATCCTGCAGAAATTAAATAAAGTTTCGTGGATGTTCCATATAAGGTTCATCAATAAAACAAACAAATGGCTTCAGATCAAAATTTATTGGAAGCCCTCCATCCTTTGAGATTCTAATGAATTGCCTCAAATCCCATCTTACATGGGGTGAGAGCTTTGTGTACCCACTTCCACCAACATATCCATAACCTAATGTCTTTGGTAATTCTGGAAAAGGAATGAGTCGCTTATGCTTCTCTCAGGAGCCCCTCACTCTGAACTCCTGCCTCAGCTTTGGGTGGGGCATCTTGCCCTCCTATATGTGCTGCTATTCTGTCCTCATGCACCACGCTGATCCACATGCAGGACAGAGCTCCTTTTCCTTTAACTTCTGAACCATCTCTTACATGAGGTACTGATGTGTGCAGCTGGCTTTATAATAAAGGGTATGGGAGCACAGTGCAAGTTTACATCATAACAGTACATTGACACCAATGTAATATTAGATTGCCCCATAGGCTTCAACCTACTGCTGGGTGGTCTGCCTTCTCTCCCTTTCTTGTTCCTCTCTTCCTGGCTGATAGCCAAACCCACAGGGCTGTTCATATTTTTTTTTGTTTGTTTTTTTTTGAGATGGAGTTTCACTCTTGTTCCCCAGGCTGGAGTGCAATGGCACGATCTCGGCTCAACGCAACCTCTGCCTCCCACGTTCAAGCGATTCTCCTGCCTCAGCCTCCCAAGTAGCTGGGACTACAGGCACCGGTCACCATGCCCAGCTAATGTTTGTATTTTTAGTAGAGACAGAGGTTTCACCATGCTGGCCAGACTGGCCTCAAACTCCTGACCTCTGGTGATCCACCCACCTTGGCCTCCCAAAGTGCTGGGATTACAGGCGTGAGCCACCATGCCCAGCCCTGTTCATTTTTTATAGAACCCTCATCCATTCCATGTGCTCAAGGTCTCTATATCCAACACCCAAGGGGCTTATAAATAGACTAGTGTATGATTTGTTTCTTAAATTGGGTTATTTATTTATTTGAGACAAGATCTCACTCTGTCACCCAGGTTGGAGTGCAGTGGAACAATCACAGCCCATTGCAGCCTGCATCTCCAGGGTTCAAGCGATCCTCCCACCTCAGCCTCCCAGATAGCTGGGATTACAGCTCAGCTGATTTTTTTTATTTCTAGCAGAGACAGGGTCTTGCCATGCTGCCCAGGCTGGTCTCAAACTCCAGAGCTCAAGCGATCCTCTTGCCTGGGCCTCCCAAAGTGCCAGAATTATAGGTGTGAGCCACCACACCCAGCCATAAATTTGGTCATTTGTTTTGGTTTTGGGTTTCTGGGGTTTTTTTTTTATTGTTTTTTGTTTTTTTTTTTGAGATGGAGTCTCACTCTGCCACCTGGGAGGGAGTTCAGTGGCACAATCTCAGCTCACTGCAAGCCTCCCGGTTCAAGCAGTTCTCCTGCCTCAGCCTCCCAAGTAGCCAGGACTATAGGCACGCACTACCACGTCCAGCTAATGTTTGTATTTTTAGTGGAGACAGAGTTTCACCATGTTGGCCAGGCTGGTCTCAAACTCCTGACCTCAGGTGATCCACCCACCTCAGTCTCCCAAAGTGCTGGGATTACATGCATGAGCCAACCGCGCCTGGCCTACTCTGGGTCATTTTTGAGGGTGAAAGTATACATTATTAATAATTACACTGGGACAAGAGGCATGAACCAAGACTGTTCTAGGCAAACCGGGATGCATGTTTAGCCTAACTCTGTCTGTGTGTGTGTGTGTGTGTTACAGTTTAGTCTACTGTATGCGTGTATATATATAGAGAGAGAATACAAATATATATAAAGATTTATTTCCTGAAAAATCGTCAGAATCTAGAATTATTTAGTATTACTCTTCCTAAATCTCAGTTCTTTAACCTTTAAACTCGCAATAATAGTGATGGCTTCCTGGAGATATTAATCAGAGTCCTGTTTGTCAACAATAATATGTCAAACATAATTTAGAAAACCAAAAGCTCCTTAAAGTGCTGAATTTTACACCATTTTCCTAGAAGACATAAAATCACATATTTTGGCTGGGCAAAGTGGCTTACACCTGTAATCCCAACATTTTGGGAAGCCAAGGCAGGCAGATCACTTGAGGCCAGTAGTTTGAGACCAGCCTGACCAACATGCCGAAACCCCGTCTCTACAAAATTTAAATACAAAAATTAGCTGGGCGTGATGGCACACGCCTGTAATCCCAGCTACTATGGAAGCTGAAGCACGAGAATCACTTGAACCTGGGAGGCAGAGGTTGCAGTGAGCTGATATCACGTCACCGCACTCCAGACTGAGCAACAGAGACTCTATCTCTAAAAATAAAAGTAATTCACCATCTTTAGGCATGAAAATTATTCTAAAACATCTGAACTGAAAGGGATTAGAGTCCCCGCATCTCTTTGATCAAGTCATTATTCTTAGAAATGTGTTGCTCCTATCCCTTGGATACAGGCAAAGAAAAAGATGTTCTCCTCCTAAATCCAACATACAAAGAAAGTCAATACTGGGGAGTGGCCTGGGGAAGAGATTATGCCCAAACTAGCTCCTAATTCTACCCTTCACTCCACCTCTTCCTCCTCTGTTTAAAGTAAATCCTGGGGCCTCAAAGAGTGGAATGGAAGAAGAGATAATCTATAGAATCCCACTAATCTTTTCCCCATTGAGATGAACCAACAATTTGAGATAACCTTCGTACTCTACATTCCAGGTACCCTACACACACCAGCTTTTCCTGCGCAGCCTAGTTTGTCCAGATTTAAGTCTTTTTCTTCCTTTTTTCCCTCTTTCCTCCCTTTGAATTTATGACGTCCTCTTGCCTGTTTAATCTTATAAAAGGCCCACCAAGCAAAGATACTGAAGTAGCAGCTATTACATAAAGGAGTGCCAAGAACTGTTGTGTTGAGTTAATGCCCTCAAAGAGTTTCCCTCATTAGGGGCTGCTTCTACAATTTTCCTGCCCTGCTACCATGGGTTTAGGTGCTGATGTTAGTATGTGTCCCATTCTCACTCTTTCTGTCCTTGGAAGATTATTTTCTTCCTTGTGAGTTTGTCAAAGCAAAAGTGTCAATCACAACCACCTGCTGCTTAAAGAAATGCATTGTCAATTTTTTCCAAGAGGACTATTATTAGGACTCTAGCAGAGGTGGGTCGATGATTACCCCGTCTTCTTGTCCTTCATTACATGGTCATCAAAGACAAACTGAGAAAGACAACTAGATGCTAGGGCCTCTGTCACAGTGATCCTTGGTCCCTTATCCATTCTCTTTGGGACACTTTGGTCTACACGGTTACCACCTAAATGACCTCTGCTCATTTAACCAAGCACACAGTCAAGCACACACTGCATAACTGTTTGGTCATTATGGCATATACATTGATGGACCACATATATAATAGTAGTCCCACAAGATTACAATAGAGTTGTAAAATACCTTTTACCTAATGACATCATAGTGTCACATCTTAGTGCAACACATTACTCACAAATCTGATAATGCTGGTGTAAATAAACCTCCTGTGCTGTCAGTAGTATAAAAGTATAGCATATACAATTATATACATTACATTATACTTAACAATAAGCAAATATGTTACTGACTTATGGATTTACTATACATACTTTTTTTCTTGTTTTAACATGGAGTTTCACTCTTGTTGCTCAAGCTGGAGTGCAAGGCTGTGATCTCAGCTCACCGCAACCTCTGCCTCCGAGGTTCAAGTGATTCTCCCGTCTCAGCCTCCCGAGAAGCTTGGATGACAGATGTGCACCACCACGCCTAATTTTGTATTTTTAGTAGAGATGGGGTTTCACCCTGTTGGCCAGGCTGGTCTCGAACTCCTGATCTCAGGTGATCTGCCCACCTCAACCTCCCAAAGTGCTGGGATTACAGACATGAGCCACCGCGCCCGGCTTGCTATACTTTTTATCATCACTTTGGAGTACTATCTTCCTACTTATATTAAAAAAAAAAAAATTAACTGTAAACAGCCTCAAGCAGGGCCTTCACCAGGTATTACAGAAGAAATTATCATAGGTGACAAAAACTCTGTGTCCAGAATTGGTGAGTTCTTGGTCTCACTGACTTCAAGAATGAAGCAGCTAGACCCTCACAGTGAATTAAGTTACAGTTCTTAAACACAGTGTGTCCAGAGTTTGTTCCTTCAGACGTTCAGATGTGTCTGGAGCTTCTTCCTTCCGGTGGGTTTCTGGTCTTGCTGAACAGGAGTGAAGCTGCAGACCTTCACGGTGTTACAGCTCTTTAGGGCTGTGCGTCTGAACCTGTTAGTTTTTCCCGGTGGGTTTGCGGTCTTGTGGGCTTCAATGAGTTAAGCTGCAGACGTTCCTGGTGAGTATTAGAGCTCATAAAGGTAGCACAGACCCAAATAATCAGCACCTGCCACAGTCATTGTAAACAGCAAAAAAATAAACCTTCCACAGCACCTAAAAAGACCAAACCCATTGGCCACGGCCGCCTCGTGCAGCCTGCTTTTATTCCCGTATCTGACCCCACCCACATCCTGCTGATTGGTCCATTTTACAGAGAGCTGATTGGTCCGTTTTACAGACAGATGATTGGTCCATTTTACACAGAGCTGATTGGTCCATTTTGGCAGAGTGCTGATTGGTGCATTTACAATCCCTGAGCTAGACACAGAGTGCTGATTGGTGCATTCACAATCCTTTAGCTAGACATAGAGTGCTGGACAGAAAAGTTCTCCAAGTCCCCACTAGGTTACCTAGACACAGAGTACTGATTGGTGCATTTACAAACCCTGAGCTAGACACAGAGTGCCCAGTGGTGCATCTACAATCCTTTAGCAACAGAGTGCTAGACAGAAAAGTTCTCCAAGTCACCACTAGGTTAGCTGGTTACAGAGTACTGACTGGTGTATTTACAAACCTTGAGCTAAACACAGGGTGCTGATTGGTGTATTTACAATCCCTTAGCTAGATATAAAAGTTCTCCAAGTCCTCAATAGACTCAGGAGCCCAGCTGGCTTCACGTGGTGGATCCCGCACCAGGGCTGCAGGCAGAGCTGCCTGCCAGTCCCACACAGTGCACCCGCACTTCTCAGCCCTTGGGCGGCTGATGGGACTAAGCGCCACCGAGCAGGGGGCGGCGCTGGTAGGGGAGGCTCCGGCTGCGCAGGAGTGGACGGCCTGGGTGGTGGGCAGCGGTGGGGTAGGGGTCAGGGAGGCTCGAGCATGGGAGGCTGCAGGTCCCGAGCCCTGCCCCTCGGCGAGGAAGCTGAGGCCCAGTGAGAATTCAAGCACCGTGCCAGCAGGCCAGCACTGCTAGGGGACCCAGCGCACCCTCTGCAGCTGCTGGCCCAGGTGCTAAGACCCTCACTGCCGGGGGCTGGCAGCCCCCGCCTGCCGCTCTGAGTATGGGCCCACCAAGCCCATGTCCACCCGGAACTCGCACTGGCCTGTGATCCCTGTGCGCAGCTCCGGCTCCCGCCTACGCCTCTCCCTCCACACCTCCCAGCAAGCAGAGGGAGCCGGCTCCGGCCTCGGCCTCTGCCAGCCCAGAGAGGAGCTCCCACAGTGCCATGGCAGGCTGAAGGGCTCCTCAAGCGCTGCCAGAGTGGACGCCAAGGCTGAGGAGGCACCAAGAGCGAGGGCTGCTAGTATGTTGTCACCTCTCAGTTCCATGTGTGATTTTGCCCCTGAAGACCTTCCAGTGGGACAAGATGTGGAAGTTGATGATCCCGACCCTGTGTAGGCCTAAACTAATACGTGTGTTTGTGTCTTAGTTTTTCACAAAATTTTTAAAAGTAAAAGGCCAGGTGTGGTGATTTACGTCTGTAATCCCAACATGTTGGGAGGCCGAGGCTGGCAGATCACTTGAGCCCAGGAGTGGAAGGTTCTTGTATCAGTTCGAATCCCAAGAGCGCATCAACAGACAACACGAGGAGGTGTGGAGCAACATGCTGTTTTAATGAGCACCTGGGTGCAGGCGGGGTGAGGCCTAAAGTGGCGTCAGCACCAAGTGAGGACGGCGCAAAGGTTTTATAGTCTCCTGTAAACAGGAAGTGTCCTAGTCTGACGTAACTGCTACATTGTACCCAGATGGCCTCTTTCTAGATCTTGATCTTCAGGGATACTTATCTTCCAACCAGCTCTCTTCCTGCTTCTGCTGTCTTGCTGGTGCTCCCTGCTGACGCAAATGGCCTTGCACTTTGGGACTGGGCCTGAGAAGGGAGGGGTTACTCATCCCCTTAAGCTTTCAGACCTCAGGGAGAATCTTATAAGGAGTTTGAGACCACCCTGGGCAACATAGCAAAACCTCATCTCTATTAAAAAAAATATAGAAAAAAGTTTATATAATAAGGATAAAAAGAAAGAAAACATGTTTGTACAGCTATACAATGCTTGTGTTTTAAGCTAAATATTACTACAAAAGTGTCAAAAAGGTTTAAAATGTTTAAAAGTTGATGAAGTTACAAAGTTACAGTATGCTAATGTTAGTTTATTATTGAAGAAAGAAAAGCATTTTAAAATAAATGTTGTGTACCTAAGTGCACAGTGTGTATTAAGTCTACAGTGGTGTACAGTAATGTCCTAGGCCTTCACATTCATTCACCCTCACTCACTGACTCACCCACAACAACTTCCAGTCTTGCAAGCTCCATTCATGGTAAGTGTCCTATACAGGTGTACAATTTTTTATCGTTTATACCATATTTCTACTGTACCTTTTCTATGTTTACATTTGTTTAGAAACACAAATACTAGTGTGGTAGAGGCTGATCCATCTAGGTTTGTGTTAGCACACTCTATGATGTTCACATAACAATGAAATTTCTCAGAATGTATCCCACTGATAAGAGATGCATGGGGGAAGAGGAGACTAGAGAATGGAGGCATGGGCCAGGCGCAGTGGCTCACTCCTGTAATCCCAGCACTTCGGGAGTCTGAGGTGGGAGGATTGCTTGAACCCAGGAGTTCGAGACCAGCCTGGGCAACATAGTGAGACCTCATCTCTACAAAAAATAAACAAAATTAGCCAGGCGTGGTAGCAGGCGCCTGTGGTCCCAAATTCTGCTGAAGTGGGAGAATCCCCTGAGCGAGAGAGGTAGAGGCTGCAGTGATCCAAGATCACGCTACTGTGTTCCAGCCTGGGAAACAGAGCGAGACCTTATCTCAAAAAAAAATAAAAATGAAAAGAGCCAGAGAATGGAGGTGCAAGTGAGTAGCAGTGTTGCAGGCAAGTGTGAAGCCCAAGACCCTGCCTCTGCCCCCAGCAAGGCCCCTGGCAGGGCCAACGACTGCAAGCTGCATGGCAAGGGCCCAGGTCGTAAGGAATGGGCACATTCGGACATGAGAGTGGGGTTGAAAAATACAGGCCAGTAAAGCTGAATGAAATTGTCAGGAATGAATACACCATGGGCAGGCTGCAGATCTTTGCAAGAGAAGAGAATATGCCTCACATCATCTTTGCTGGCCCCCTGGGAACTGACAAAGTTGTAAGCATCCTAGACCCAGCACTGAAGGATGCCATGCTGGAACTCAGTGCTTCAAATGGCAAGGGCATTGATGTTGCGAGGAATAAAATTGAAATGTTTGCTCGACAAAAAGTCATCCTTCCCAAAGGTCAGCATAAGATCATCATCCTGGATGAAGCAGACAGCATAACTGATGGAGTCCAGCAAACCTTGAGGGGAACCATGGAAATCTGCTCTAAAATGACTCACTGTGTTCTTGCTTTTAATGCTTCAGATAAGATCACCATGAGGCTAGTGTGACAGCAGCATAGATGAAGGACCAGAGAGAGGCCAAATTTGGGGCTTGGACATCATGAAGAAGCTGTTGTAGTAGTCTAAGAAGATGAAGGACAGTTTTAGAATTCTACATTTGTGTGACTGGTGGTTCTTAGCTCCAGCTGCAGGTCAGCATCTCCAGTGGAGCTTTAAAGAAACTGCGAGTGTCCTGTTCCTACCCCAGCCAGACCGAATTGTCATCTGCCCAGAAGGGCCCAATGCTCAGCACACATTGTGATTCCAGAGTCTTCCTGGGCCTGGACTGACTCATCTGAGGGCTTGTGGCACATGGATGTCTGCCTTGGAGGTTCATTTCCCCATCTGGAAGCCCTGGCCAGCCAAAGCCATGCTGGGCCAGTGCTGGCTGAGGCCTCTGTCTGATTTGCACTTCAGTTGGGTGATTTGGGGAAGGATCTTAAAAATCTGGAGTTTGCTCTAGATTAGATGTTAGCAGACAGCAGGATTAATTTCGTGATTAGTTGCCTCAAGAAATATTACCCATGGGGAGGGGAGACTAGAACACAGATAAACCCGTAATCCATAAAGAAGTAGCAGTTAATCATTTTGCTTGAGAGACTGAGGGCTTGGGATTTTGAGAGTGGAGCATTGACTTTGTTTTTGTCTGCGCTTAGGCAAAGTTAAGAAGTGGCTTTATTGTATCTCATTTCATCAGGGTCTCAGAGTAGCCTTGTCTGAAGTTGTTATTCTGTAAGACTGTTATGTCTAACAGGGGAATAACATGTCCTTACTGTGAGTGCCAGGTCAGCATCCGAATGTCAGAGGCTGCTCTTTTGTCTCACTTTTTTTCTCATTAATCAGACTATAGTCCATGAGATAACTCATGCTCTGAGTGGTTATGTAATTTGCCATGGAGCTAATCAGTGAAACTTCTGAGTGCAGACGGCCTGAGTTCAAAGCTCACGCTCTTGCCTGTGAAGCTTTACGGCCTCCCTCGTGCTTGGAAAAGAAAATGCAATCTATAAAGCAATGCTTTATACTTTGGTTAATACTTTGACATTTAGCCCTGTTTTTACCACATTTCTCTTAAGCACCTGCTGCCAAAAAGGAGTGGCGCCACCAGCATGGCTGGGCTGTGTGGATTATGCAGCTACATTCTTGTAATCAAAGAGCCAATAGGGTGATGCCAGCCTCTGAGGGAAGCCTCACTGCCTTCCCATCTCTGTTCAGAGGCTACTGGATCCCAGTGCATAGTCCTCCACTACACAAAGCTGACCGATGCCCAGACCTGTGCAAAGTTGATAAATGCTAGAGAGAAGGGTACAGTGCTGTACACTGACTTTGGCCTAGAAGCCATCATCTTCATGGCCCAGGGAGACATGAGGCAGGCCCTGAATAACTTGCAGTCCATCTTCCCGGGATCTGGCTTCAGTTACAGTGAGAATTTGTTCAGGGTCTGCGACGAACCCCACCCCTACTCATGAAGGAAGTGATCCAGCATTGTGTGAATGCCCATGTCAAGGAAACCTACAAGGAAGGATCAGAGAGAGGCCAAATTTGGGGCTTGGACATCATGAAGAAGCTGTTGTAGTAGTCTAAGAAGATAAAGGAGAGTTTTAGAATTCTACATTTGTCTGACTGGTGGTTCTTAGCTCCAGCCGCAGGTCAGCATCTCCAGTTCACCTATAGCATCCAGGCTACTCACCAGAAGATGTCATTGGCAATATCTTCCAAGTGTGTAAAACTTTCCAAATGGCAGAATAACTGATAAAGTGGAGTTTGTCAAGGAAATTGGATAAATTGGATACACTGGTATGAAAGCAGCAGAGGAGTGAACTCCCTTCTGCAGACAACTGAGCTCCTGGCCAGGCTGTGTCAGAAGACAATGGCCCTGGTGGCCAGTTAGAGCAGAGGCTTTATTGACTGAGTTACAAGCGTCCTCGTCCCTGGAATACAGGAGGCACAGCCTTCTGAAGTAGGGGGCATGGGTAGGGAATGCCATCTTAGGCTGGTGCCAGCATACACCGTACTTTAAATCCTCGTGGTTTTCTTTTTTTTGAGATGGAGTCTCGCTCTGTCGCCCAGGCTGGAGTGCAGTGGCCGGATCTCAGCTCACTGCAAGCTCCGCCTCCCGGGTTCACACCATTCTCCTGCCTCAGCTTCCTGAGTAGCTGGGACTACAGGCGCCCGCCACCTCGCCCGGCTAATTTTTTGTATTTTTTTAGTAGAGACGGGGTTTCACCATGTTAGCCAGGATGGTCTCGATCTCCTGATCTCGTGATCCGCCCGTCTCGGCCTCCCAAAGTGCTGGGATTACAGGCTTGAGCCACCGCACCCGGCCCCACCCTCGTGGTTTTCACGTTGCTTCTAGCTGATCTCTGCTCCACGAGTGTTTGCATTCAACCTCAGACTCACTGATGAGGTGATGGCGCAGGGCAGAAAGACTCAGAGAAGCTCAGGGCAGGCACCTCATCTCTGTGTGAGTTGGCATTTAGCTAATAAAACCTTGCAGTGTTTGTTGTAAGGTGACCTCATGAGGCCTCAAGGAAAACCAGCTTCCTGTCTCTGCCCTCGCTTGTTCCTCTCCTTTCTACTTGTGGCTCCTAGCAGCCTGCAAGTAAGAAGATGACTAGTTAGTAGATTGGACAAACTAAACTCGATTCTTCTAGAAGCATGAAGGGACCAGTTCCCCAGGGTGAGGGCAGAGTTTGCTGTAATTTCCTATTTAGATAGACTTCTCAGAACCAGGGCCATGAGCCCTTCAGGAAGGGCTTGCTGAGGGGGTGCCAACTGGCGTGGCACCACACAAAAACTCCAGCATGATGCCTTTCCCATGTTTTCGAGGGAACTCTTGCCTGTCGCTTTAGAATTCCCAGTGAATTTTATATTAATTTGCAGAATTGCCTCTTTATTTGCAAGGGTACTATTTTTTCCCATTTTTTAAATTAAAATGTCAATCGTATATTAAAAAAGAGATGCATGACTGCATAAGATACCACCGTATATTAATTGCTAAGAAGCAGGAAGGTGGGTGGTAAAATCAACTGCTGGCTGGACCTCAGACACCAGCAAAACTCTAGAATTGGCTACTGCTGTTGTAACATTAATTTCTCATCTCAGAAGAAATAAAAATTAGAATTACTTAGGAGTGGGAGGACTTAGGGCACAACACAGCATTCCCAGTTTTTCCCTTTTGCTTATTATCTCCGCTATGATAAAGTCCCATTATGGCCGGGTGTGGTGGCTCACACCTGTAATCCCAACACTTTGGGAGGCCGAGGCTGGAGGATCGTTTGAGCTCAGGAGTTTGAGACCAGCTTGGGCAACATGGCAAGACCCCATTTCTATTTTTTTTTAAGCCCGATTAAATCAGCCAGGCACGGTGGCTCACGCCTGTAATCCCAGCACTTTGGGAGGCTGAGGCAGGCAGATCACCTGAGATCAGGAGTTCAAGACCAGCCTGGCCAACATGGTGAAACCCTGACTCTACTAAAGATACAAAAATTAGCTGGGCGTGGTGGCAGGTGCCTATAATCCCAACTACTCGGGAGGCTGAGGCAGGAGAATCACTTGAACCTGGGAGGCAGAAGTTGCAGTGAGCTGAGATAGCACCATTGCACTCCAGCCTGGGTGACAAGAGCAAGACTTCGTTTCAAAAAAAAAAGCCCCATTAAATCGATCAAGTACGGGGTGCCTGTGTCATCCTACACACTGAAAGTTGCACATCCTGAGCTTTGATGTAAGTGTGTTATGCCTGTGTATGTTGAGCATTTGAAATAGGCTCCATAGACCACGATAACAATACATTTCAGACAAGGGATGACTTCCACACATCCCCCCTCCCAGGCATTTATTGAGTATCCTGTATGTGCCAGTCCTCTATGCCAATTAGTGAGAATACAAAAATAAAGATGGAATAGTCCCTGCCTTTATGGGGCTCTCCCATCTATTTTGAGGGACTGATGTCTAAACAAAATAATTAGATAAGTGATAGTTACCATTATAGTGGTATGAACATGAGGCACTATGGAGGCAGTATTTAATTCAGCCCAGAAGATTAGGAAGGGTTCAGGAAAATCTTTTACAGAGAAACTGATGCTTGAGCTGAGACTTGAAGAAAGGGCAAAATTTCTCTGGTTGAAAAATAAACTGGTGTCTCATTGAGAAGGATCAATATGTTGAAAAACAAGAACAACATGAAATAATGTTGTGCATTTGGGAAATGACAAGTGGTTTGATGTGATCAAACAGAAAGCATGGGGACAGACAGAGGAGGCCAGGTCTAGGATGCCATGCTAACGGATCAATATTGGATCCTGGAGACAATGGGAGTCTATGAAATATTTCAAGCAAATGAACAGCATGACTTGATGTGCTTTGATTCTCATCACTCCAGCATCTGGCCGAGTGCAGTTTGGAGGAAGACAAGACCGGGCAGTCAGGAGGCTGTTGAAAGTCCAGCTGAGATACGATGAGACCCTATGTAAGGCAGCTACAATGGCAGGGGTTTTGGGGTGGGGGGTAGTTGGGGCAGAGGAGAGAAGGAGAAAGATTTGAAAAAAGGTTGGAGAAGACTATGCCATTCTGGAACAAGAGCAACGTTCTGGGATATGCATTTTCTGGCCCCTTTATTGCTTTTCCTTTCTTCTTACCAGTGCTCTAATTTAAGTGCTGGTATCTCTGCTCTGATTCTCTCACTGTGTACATATGAAACTTTATAGAACAAGAAAGAGTGCTACAAAGCAGAGAGCACATCTGCCTTTTGGTCTAAAGAGAATGTTAGGCGGGGCACAGTGACTCATGCCTGTAATCCCAGCACTTTGGGAGGCCGAGGCAAACAGATTGCTTGAGGAGATCAAGACCAGACTGGGCAACATAGTGAGACCCTGTCTCTACATAAAGAAAATACAAAAAATTAGCTGGGTGTGGTGGCATGTACCTATAGTCCCAGCTACTCAAGAGGCTGAGGTGGGAGCTTGAGCTTGAGTGTGGGAGGCAGAGACTGCAGTGAGCTAAGATTGCATCATTGCACTCTAACCTAGGCAACAGAGCAGAACTCTGTCTCAAAAAATACATAAATAGAATAAAGAGAATGTAGTACAATTCATAATAAGGCATTGCCTGGGGATGGCTAAAATACGTGATTTCCTTGTCAAAATATAAAGGGATAAAACACAGCAGTGTTTTGACCCAAGAACTATTTGGTGCTTGTTAAAAATACAGGTCTGGACTGGGCACGGTGGCGCATGCCTGTAATCCCAGCACTTTGGGAGACCGAGCTGGGTGGATCACCTGAGGTCAGGAATTTGAGACCATCCTGGCCAACATAGTGAAACTCTGTCTCTACTAAAAATACAAAAATTAGCTGCATGTGGTGACGCACGCCTATAATCTCAGCTACTCAGGAAGTTGAAGCAGGAGAATCACTTGAATCCAGGAAGCTGAGGCTGCAGTGAGCTGAGATCGCACCACTGCACTCCAGCCTGGGTAACAGAGCGAGACTCCGTCTCAAATCATAAATTAAATAAAATAAAAAATAAAAATACAGGTTCTGAGGTCTTCTCCTGATCTAATGATGCAGGATTTGGCCAAAAGGTCAAGATGGTAATTTGCGTTTTTGACGTGCAAGGTGATTCTTAGGCACACTCGAGTTTGAAAACCACCTGACGGTTTCTGAAGTCCCTTCCAAGCCTAATTTTTCCTTAATCACAAAATGGCTTCATAGAGGATAAATTTTTTTCAGGAATCTTTGAAAGGATTAAATACCTTTGAGAGAGATAAACAGGATAAAGTCAGCCTTAACAATGTCACTCTGTTACTAATAACATGTATTCAGTGTTCATTTGTGCCAAGTTTGTGCCAAATGCTTTATACACATAATCCCACTTACTCATGTCAATGTCCTTTAGCTAAAGGCCACCAGGGACACATCTGGCTTTAAACAAGTTGAGCTTATTACTTGTTGCAGCAAGGGAGGACGTTCTCCTTGGGGAAGCATGGAGTGTCTCAGTAAAAGAGCTTAGAAAGAAATTGTTAATAGGATTTGCACTTCAGTTGGGTGATTTGGGGGAGGATCTTAAAAATCTGAAGTTCACTCTAGATTAGATGTTAGCAGAAAGCAGGGTTAATTTTGTGATTAGTTATCTCAAGAAATCTTACCCGTAGGGAGGGGAGACTAGAACATGGATAAACCTGTAATCCATAAAGAAGTAGCAGTTAATCATTTTGCTTGAGAGAGTGAGGGCTTGGGATTTTGAGAGTGGAGCATTGACTTGGTTTTTGTCTGCGCTTAGGCAAAGTTAAGAAGTGGCTTTATTGTATCTCATTTCATCATGGTCTCGGAGTAGCCTTGTCTGAAGTTGTTATTCTGTGAGACTGTTTATGTCTAACAGGGGAGTAACATGTCCTTACTGTGAGTGCCAGGTCAGCATCCGAATGTCAGAGGCTGCTCTTTTGTCTCACTTTTTTTCTCATTAATCAGACTATAGTCCATGAGATAACTCATGCTCTGAGTAGTTATGTAATTTGCCATGGAGCTAATCAGTGGGCCTTCTGAGTGCAGGCGGCCTGAGTTCAAAGCTCACGCTCTTGCCTGTGAAGCTTTATGGCCTCCCTCACGCTTGAAAAAGGGAAAGCAATCTATAAAGCAGGATACAGTACTTCTCAGTCTTAGGCCCAGTGACCACAGAAACCTTTCCCTTGCTTGTTATCGTAAGTTCGCCACCAGGACGGATTTCTAGTTAGATGACTTGCCCACGAAAGGCAAAGAAAGAGCTGTCTTAAAGCATTGGGTTAACGAAGTCAAAACTAGCCAAGATACGAATCTAGATTTGTGTCCTGCCCTGGACTGGAAAACTGTGTAAAGACAAAAATTTAAGGTAGAGCAGTCTCTGCCATCCAGGGAAATGAGTCAGTGCTTGTGGCATTCTACGTCAACAACCTCTCTGGAATCCTGGAGCAATTCTATAATGGCATAGATCTTTCCCAGAAAATTCACAGGAAATTACTCAATCATATAGAGAGAGCCATGAATTTCGGGTCAAAAGTTCAGACTGATGCGCAGATAAATTTAGAAAACAGTAACAATCCAAATAAAAGCAACACAGAGCAGTATGTGCAGGACAGCGTTAGAATATACCAGAGAACAAGGACACAATCTACAATCATTTCCACTGAATGCAGCATGTTAAAGAGATGCATAAAATCCCCTTACCGCCGAGGGCCCCTTTTGTGTTGTTCTTGCCAACGCAGCAGCCATCCTGCTATATAGACTGGCTGTGCGGCCGCAGGCCCCATCACACTGAACTTGCATCATCCGTGTCAACCAGCCATGGGGAAGGTGAGCAGAACACAAAAAATAAAATGAAAAAAAAAATTGCCATTATATAATGCCTGTTAAGAGCAAATAATGCAATTCGGAACGATTCTTCCTTTGCAGATCACCTTCTATGAGGACAAGGCCTTCCAGGGCCGCAGCTACGAATCCACCACTGACTGCCCCAACCTGCAGACGTATCTCAGCCGCTGCAACTCCATCCGGGTGGAAAGTGGCTGCTGGATGCTCTATGAGCGTCCCAACTACCAAGGTCAACAATACTTGCTGCGGAGAGGGGAGTACCCTGACTACCAGCAATGGATGGGCCTCAGTGACTCCATCCGCTCCTGTTGTCTCATCCCCCAGGTGAGTTTTCTAGATTTCCATCATGCCCCCGGAGTGTCCCCACTGTATGTTCAATGTGGGTCACAGGGAGGGAGGTTTTCATTTAAAAACTCCTAAGGGTTAGATGGACATCAGAGACCTGCATAAGCCAGATAGATAACATGGACAAAAACAGCAGAGAATGTAAGGAAGAACCCACTTGGAGGAAGAATCCATTTTACTTTAAATTTGTGCTACCAATAAGTCAATTAAAAGTGGTCTGTAACAAATGTAATATCATAATGGGATATAAAACAAAACTTGCAAATGGGAAGCTGGTTGGGCATACAAAGACGGTATTTTTAACAAATTGTTTTGCCTATAGAAAAAGAATTTCTGATGAATGAATTAGATAGGTTCCACTGTGGACAAGTAAACCTTCAAAGCTGTATTGTTAATACAGGCTATTCAAAGGTTGTATCCAACTTTGGAAAAGGTAATTTTTCTTAATTTGAAAAATCAGCTAAATTCTCATTCCAAATGACTATTTAAATTAACTTTACACTGAAATACAAGATTTTTTAAATCTTACTTTAGTGGTAAATTTATATGTTTATAAATTTGGGAGATAATACTCTTACTAAAAGAATACTAGTCAAAATAAATTATTTCTATTTTTTCCCCAAATGTAGTTTGAATTAACACAGGTAATTAGGAATCAAGATATCTGAGTTCTTGATGGATTCTAACTCAGCGTTTGAACCTCTTAAAAATTCTATCTCCTAAATAAGAATGAATTTCAGGTCAAAAAGAAAATGAGCATAGCAGTATTTAGGTGCTAGTGGAAGACAGATCCATGCGCAGCATCCACAGTAATCTACATTTTACACTGTCTAAATTTGACATTGACAATTCCATGCCCTACCCTACCAAGTTCATCTGTTCTTTGGTTGGACAAATTCCGGAAGAGATTCATTTGCTTTTCTCTATCCTTCTTTCTGCGAACCGAGTAGACAGGCTCCCACAGGCTGCGGCTGTACGAGAGAGAAGACCACAAAGGCCTCATGATGGAGCTGAGTGAGGACTGCCCCAGCATCCAGGACCGCTTCCACCTCAGCGAGATCCGTTCCCTCCACGTGCTGGAGGGCTGCTGGGTCCTCTACGAGCTGCCCAACTACCGGGGGCGGCAATACCTGCTGAGGCCCCAAGAGTACAGGCGGTGCCAGGACTGGGGGGCCATGGATGCTAAGGCAGGCTCTTTGCGGAGAGTGGTGGATTTATACTGAAATAGCTTAACACTACCAATTTCCCAATTTGGAACCTAATAAAGATTTAGTCTGCATTATTGGCAATTGCTGACTTCTGTCATTCTTTCATTGTGCAAATCAGTTCACCTTTAAATTTCTTTGTCAAAAGTTAAGAAGTGAATGGGGCAGGAGACAGGGCCTGTTGGAGAAGAGCTTCAAGGTAGAGTGAGTTTGAACAAGCCTCGGATGTTGGGGTGGAGCCAGGGTGTAGCCTGCCTGAGAAAGAAAAGGCAGGGCAATGCCAGAGACCTGGGAGAGGCTGACTGGCGAGAAGGGAGGCATTCAACTAAGTACCTTGAGGAATAATAGTTCGGAATTTTCCTTCTAACCAAAACTGTGGGTCAGACAAAAGGCAAAGTCAGATGAGTGGTGAGGGCAAACTTAACTTGGTCGACAGCCTGATTAGACTATACAAAGGATTGTACTTTTGTTTACTTTCAGGCACAGTATTATATAAGTAATGCCAGAGCCACCACGGCCACTGCCGTACCTTTGAACAAAGTTAAAGACCATTCATCTCCTTTTGAAAATGACTCCTGTCCAGGACTGTAGCTCTTGGTCAGTACTACCCCTGGCCCAAATGCTGTGTCAATTACAGAAACTGCACATCAGTTTCATGGTGACCAGCTATTGCAAATAAATTAATAAGAGATACACATCAATCTTTTAAATAGATTTGCATGGTATAGTGTACCCCAAACATAAAAAGTAACTACAGAAAACATCGTTCTGCCGTAAGGACACATGTATATATGTTCATCACAGCACTATTCACGACAACAAAGACATGGAATCAACCTAAATGTCCATCAATGGTAGGCTGGGTTTTACAAAGTGGTACATATACACAATGGAATACTATGCAGCCATAAAAAAAGAATGAGACCCTGTCCTTTGCAGCAACGTAGGTGGAGCTGGAGGCCAATATCCTAAGCAAACTAACACAGGAACAGAAAACAAAATACCTCCAGGTTGGAGAGGATCGAAAAACTACCTGTCAGGTACTATACTTATTACCTGGGTGATAAAATAATCTGTACACCAAACCCCCACAACACACAATTTACCTGTATTACAAACCTGGATATGTGCCCCTGAATCTAAAATAAAAGTTAAAATAAATAAATAAGTCCTGTAACTACAAAACGGGCCCAAATTTAAAGGTGCATTAAAGAAAGCCATAATTTCTGGAGTCTTTGATTAAACTAAAATCTGCTTGCTCATAAGCAAAGCCCTAAAAAGTTTCTTTTAAAAGAAAAGAAAGAAAAGAAAGCAATTGCAAGTCTTTTCATCAGTAGAGAATTTAACTTTAAAATTTCCCTTCAAAGTAAAAGTCCTCCCATAATCTTACTACTGTACAAATTCTATAAAGAAGTTGAAGAGAGTCCTTCTGATGCCCCTCATTGCTAACTCCCATTTATAGTTGGTGGGCACCCTTCTGGGATTTTCACCTTGTTTATATAGCTCTCTCATAAAACACATGCTTCTTTTCTTTACAAAAATGGAATCATGCTATACATATTAGTCTGCAACTTGCTTTTAAAATGTATTATAATATGGACATATATCTAGGTGAGTACCTTATTCTGTTTCATAGTTGAATTGCATCTCGTTGTTTGGAGGTCCCTTAGACCATTTCACCATTTGTCCACTTAAGTGACTGGGCTTTTCCAATGTTGCTTTGACCAACAATGCTGCAAAGAATGACATTGTACATATATGCTAATCCTGACATGCCATAATTTTAAAAAGATAGTGACCTAGAAGTGAGACTACCGGCTCATACTGCAAATTTATTTTATTTATTTTTTGAGACATGGCCACACTCTGTTGTCCAGGATAGAGTGCAGTGGCACAAACACAGCTCACTGCAGCTTCGACCTCCCAGGATCAAGCGATGATCCTCCCATCTCAGCTTCCTAAGTAGCTGAGGCTACAGGTGTGCACCACCATGCCCGGCTAATTTTTTCATTTTTTATAGAAAGGGGGTCTCACTACGTTGTCAGGGCTGGTCTTGAACTCCTGAGCTCAAGTGATCCTCCCACATTGGCCTCCAAAAGTGCTGGGATTACAGGTGTGAGCCACCACACGCAGCCACAAGTTTATTTTCCATTTCAATATCCTCCATTTATTAGCCACTAGAGACTCAACTTCTCTGAGTTAGGATCCTTACCAATTTTTGAGCACCTACCATGCACCTGCTATATGTAGCAATGAGGATGAAGAAAACAATCAAAACAAAACAAAAGAAAAAGGTATTTCGCTACCACTGCAGAGCTCTACATAGAAATAATACAAAAAAAAAAAAAAAGAAGAAGAAGCCAGAAAATAAGAATTAAAATAATTTGTATTGCACATAGTTGGTGTTTAATTCATAAATACCACTTACAAAGATTTATGACTCAAAGACAAGACAAAGTACTTCCATGGGTTGACACAGGGCTGTGAGCAATTCTTTGAACATGAAAGAAGCTGGACACAGGTCATTTTCCACTCCAGTGCTCTTTCCAGTCCATCAAACTGTTCTCTTCCAGGCCAATAAATACTTTCTAAAGTCTTCCTCGAGTCCAGCTTCTAGACATTTATTCCTTCCTCTCCCTGCACCATTCCAGCCATAGCTCCCCTTTGTGTTCATGCAATTAATTTCCTCTGAGTCAAAGGCCTTGTGTACTCTCGCTCGTTCAGAGAACAAAGGTGTATTCTAGATCCTACTAGAAATAAGTTTCTTAGGAATTTGGCTTTATTTTATAACAAGCTAAGAGATCATGTTTTTCTGTTTCGCACATATTACTTTTCTAATTTCCTCAAACGTAGATATTTCCCTTTTAAGTTCTTTCTGAGATTAAGCATCTTAGAACTAACTATTCTCTCTTTTGAATCACAGCACCACCATTAGCTAAGAGAAAAACATCTAATTCTCAGCTACTTCTAGGCATAACTGTAACAAAATCAGACCCAATATCGAAGATCCATGTTTGCTGTGTGTTTTACCATAATAAAGGTTCAAAATTCTGTGAACTCTCTTGATAAAATGTTCCAATTTCTTACACCCTTTCATGATGACGTTCTCTTAAAGGACTAAACTTGACATTTTCAACATTCAGTTAAGCCCATTTCCTTCCTATTAACAATCAGTATTGAGTCTTGTGGCACGTAAGTAATACTGTTGTTCTGACAGATTAATTTAATTTGCCTTATTAAGAGTCTTTGCTTTTTCTGCTCCCCGATTTAAACTTTTTTTGTTTTTCCCCAACCTATACAAACAAAAGCGTGAACTATATGTGAAATAGCTGAAGCTCCACTTCTATTATAAATACACAATGTCCCAAATTACCTTTTTACAAACATTCTCAATAGCATCAGCCAATGATAGCAATCCGAACACTCCAGAGAGAATGCGACCAAAACCCACAGTGAGCCCCGCGGACTAGGACAGCAAAGAGAAAAAAGAGAACACGAAAATGCCCTTGCTCCCCTCTGCGGGCCCCTTTTGTGCGGTTCTTGCCAACGCAGCAGCCCTCCTGCTATATAGCCCCGCCGCGCCGCCGCCCCACCCGCTCAGCCCCGCCGTGCGTCCAGCCAGCCATGGGGAAGGTGAGCCCAGCCCGCGCCCCGACCCCCGGGAGCTTCCTGTATCGCGGGGGCGGAGACTGGGGCAGGTGCAGGCCTGTGAGCCCCACCCGCTCAGCCCCGCCGTGCGTCCAGCCAGCCATGGGGAAGGTGAGCCCAGCCCGCGCCCCAGGCCCCGGGAGCTTCCTGTATCGCGGGGGCGGAGACTGGGGCAGGTGCAGGCCTGTGAGCCCTTGCCTTGCCTCGCCTTGCCTTGCAGATCACCCTCTATGAGGACCGGGGCTTCCAGGGCCGCCACTATGAATGCAGCAGCGACCACCCCAACCTGCAGCCCTACTTGAGCCGCTGCAACTCGGTGCGCGTGGACAGCGGCTGCTGGATGCTCTATGAGCTGCCCAACTACTCGGGCCTCCAATACTTCCTGCGCCGCGGCGACTATGCCGACCACCAGCAGTGGATGGGCCTCAGCGACTCGGTCCGCTCCTGCCGCCTCATCCCCCACGTGAGTGCAGCCTTATGGCAGGACCCAGGCCCTCAGGACGCTCACTGGATGGTTTCAAGCAAAAGTTAAACATTAGAAGTAGTGATGAGTCACAGTAACTGAGAGTGGACAGAAGATGAACTACAGTGGATTAAGTCAATGGAGTTTGCCCCTCACAAAGGCAAAGTGTTACCCAGATACCAATTACTCACAATTAATCCACAAATATTTATTGAGTAGGAATGTGTCACCTGCCCTAGGGGTTATATAAGACTTTAAAGTCCTGTTCTGGAATTATTTAGAATGGAGTTGTAGAAAAACCACTAATACCCAATAGAAGAATAAATGCTACAGGGTAGGGCAGTTACTGAGCAAACAGGGTAATTTCTTTTGAGACTTTTTCCCCTTTTTGCTCCTCTCTTGCACATTTTGGGTTTTCCCAACCTATGTGAGTAAGACTTTCCTTCAATGGAGAGCAACACAGATATTTCACACAGGTGCCACGTATATCCCATATGTGTGTGAGAACACTAATGTTTATGAAAAATTCGTCCTTGGACTTACTGATTTTTTCCCCATTTTTCTTCATTGCATTCACAAATTATTGACTTATAATTAATTGTTCTTTAATACATTACCTTAATATTTAATATTTAATAGTTTAATATATTTAAAATACTTATATTTTAAAAAGAAGGCTTATATATTTAACATATATTTATCTCATTTATTTAAATGATGCATTATCATTTAATTCAGTATATTAAATTATATATTTAATATATTTAAATGCTTATATTT
>NW_012116266.1:462708-463196 GCF_000951035.1 Colobus angolensis palliatus
GCTAACTGCAACCTCCGCCTCCCGGATTCAAATGATTCTCCTCTCTCAGTCTCCTGAGTAGCTGGAGTTACAGGAGCACGCCACCAAACCCAGCTAATTTTTGTATTTTTATTTTTATTTATTTTATTGTTTATTATTATTATTTTTTTTTTGACAAAGTCTTGCTCTGTCCCTCAGGCTGGAGAGCAGTGGCATGATCTTGGCACACTGCAACCTCTGCTTCCCGGGTCCAAGCAATTCTCTTCCCAAGTAGCTGGGATTACAGGCACGCACCACCACACCTGGCTAATTTTTGTATTTTTAGTATAGACAAGGTTTTGTCATATTCATCAGGGTGGTCTTGAACTCCTGACCTCAAGTGATCCACCTGCCTCGGCTTCCCAAGGTGCTGGGACTACAGGAATGAGCCACTGCCCCATCCCTTATATTTGTGTATTTTAAATATATTTTATTTATGCTTTAGTAAAGTTATTTTTAAATAAAATGTA
>NW_012116266.1:463452-465792 GCF_000951035.1 Colobus angolensis palliatus
ATATCATGTATATTAAAATTACACATAATTTAAATACATTTCTTTATAATTTAATGTTTATTTTAATATTAAAACATTTCTTCAAAATGGCATAAAATAGTAATAAGCTGTTACAGGTTTGGGTTTGTGTGTGGTACAGGATACTGAGCATAGGAGTCAGCTCATGCTGAGAAATAGCTGAATATATTAAAGAGTGAGATTTCCTTCTCAATTTCTTCACCACACTTTATAATCTTGAAAAGGTACTGAATTTCTGCCCTCGGTAATGAGGAGTTTATAAATATTCAGAATTAATTAAATTTTGCCATGTATTTCTAAATGACTTGAGCAGGTCCTCACCAAGCTGGACTGCCTGACAATGCATTGGAATCGTTTCACGGTTGCTTTTCTCCTCTTTTTATTTCTGGGTCTGCCAGGCTGGCTCTCACAGGATCAGACTCTATGAGAGGGAGGACTACAGAGGCCAGATGACAGAGTTCACTGAGGACTGCTCCTCTCTTCAGGACCGCTTCCACTTCAATGAAATCCACTCCCTCAACGTGCTGGAGGGCTCCTGGGTCCTCTACGAGCTGCCCAACTACCGAGGACGGCAGTACCTGCTGAGGCCCGGGGACTACAGGCGCTACCAGGACTGGGGGTCCATGAATGCCAGAGTGGGCTCTCTGAGGAGAGTCATAGATTTCTCCTGAAATATGTCCTCCTTTGTCATTTCTTAATTTGGAAACTAACAAAATATTTTCTGTGTGTTCCTGGCACTGATTTGCTTGTGTCTTTACTGTGCCCTACTTCTATCTTATTTACACACACGAGGCAAATGGCAACCAAGATGTGTAATACATAGATAACAAAGGAAGTTCTCACAACAGAAAGACGTCTTTATATGAAGTAGAACTTAACAGTTTGCCAAAGTTTCATAATACATTACCTCATTTGATTCTCTGGCCTTTAAACAGCTTGCTGCTTCAAACCAGATTATCAGAAATCTGTTTAGATTTCAGTTTTTCTCTGAGGAGGGAGCACCTGAAAACGTAGGTTCAGATAGTGTGACGAACTTTTTCAATCAGGGGTTCTGAACCTGGGTACCATAATGCACGTCCATTTTTGAATTCTCTAAAATTGTATGCAAAAGTTGAGTTGACAAATCTCTGTCCGGCTCCCTTGCTACAGAGGTGGCCATGTGGCCTTCCTCTGGCCATCGAATCGTAAGTGTGAAATGATGATAGGGAGGGAGAAGAGATGGTTCTGTAAAAACTTTTGCCTTTCTCATGAAAGGGAGCAGATGACCTTGGTGCCACAGTTCCCTCTTATTTCTTACACTCAAGAAATAACAGCTGTGAGAGAAAGGCCAGGAGAATTTCAGAGATGTTGGCCTAGATGTGGCTGAGCCCCTGGACCATGCTAACAACCTTTCACCTTTAGACTTCTTATAATGGCAGTCAAATAAACCACATTTTGTTTAAGCCACTGCTATAGTGGCTGGGTATTCCATTATCTGCAGTTCAACACACATTTCTAGCTGATGAGAGTATATGTGAGTTTTCCTTAGGTAACTGTATAGAATTTTATTTAGAGACATTCCTAATTTTAAAATGAAAAAAAAAAGAAAAAGAAAAAGAAAAGATGGGAGCTAAATGATGAGAGCACACACGTGGTCACAAAGAAGGGAACAACAGACACTGGACCTATTTGAGGGTGAAGGGTGGCAGGAGGGAGAGAATCAGAAGAAATAACTACTGGGTACTAGGCTTAGTACCTGGGTGATGAAATAATCTGTACAACAAACCCCCGTGACACAAGCTTACCTGCATAGCAAACATGCACATGTACCCCAAGCCTAAAATAAAAGTTGAAAAAAAAGAAAAGGGGGAGGAGAGAAAAAGAAAGAAAGAGAGGGAGGGAGAGAGAAGGGCCATTATAGAACATTGTAGTTGTAAGATAAGATAGTTAATATATTTTAAATTCTGATATCATCTAACCTAGATAACTCATTTTATGTAGAGTAAACTGAGGTCGAACTCCAATGTCACATTCAATAACAGAGGTGGAATCAGAAGCCAGAATCACAGCTCAGAAACTGCTGGTTTTCTATTATAAAATCAGCGAGATTTTGACCAGGTGCGGTGACTCATGCCTGTAATCCCAGCACTTTGGGAGGCTGAAGTGGGAGGATCACCTTAGGTTAGGAGTTCGAGACCAGCTTGGGCAACATGGTAAAACCCCATCTCTACTAAAAATACAAAAATTAGTTGGGCATGGTGGCAGGTGCCTGTAATCCCAGCTACTTAGGAGGCTGAGGCAGGAGAACTGCTTCTTGAGCTCAGGAGGTGGAGGTTGTAGTGA
>NW_012116266.1:466187-467436 GCF_000951035.1 Colobus angolensis palliatus
GTGGTGGCGGGCGCCTGTAGTCCCAGCTACTCGGGAGGCTGAGGCAGGAGAAAGGCGTGAACCCAGGAGGTGGAGCTTGCAATGAGCCGAGATCGCACCACTGCACTCCAGCCTGGGTGACAGAGTGAGACTCCGTCTCAAAATAAATAAATAAATAAAAATAAAATTGGGTAATCCAAAGCTACATTCTCTGAATACACACGGGCACACACACACAAACACAAAGTTAAATATATTTATATAACCTCATCAATATGTATATGTGTGTTAGTATACTATGTATAAGGCTGTCCTACAATATATTCACTTATATTGGTTCTTTTCCTACCTCTTATTCTGTCTTATTTGTACTCTCATTAGAATTTTAGAAAGGAGGAGTCACTATGTAAGTGCTTAGAGGCTAATCTGATCATGTCATTTCCCTGATTAAAAACCTTTGATGTTCCTTCACTTCCCATAGGAAAATATTCGAATTCCTGAGAACATGACCCCCAGCCTATCTACCTCATCTCCCATTTCCTGACCTCAGCTGTCCTTCCTTCCCATCTCACCTGAGTACTTCAAGCACACCAAACACTTTCACATCTCTTTGCCCTTACTTACATCTCTTCCTCACCAGGATTTCTCTTGTGACCCTTCTCCCTTGTGAGTTACTCAACCTTTAACCAGATTAAAATTCACCCTAATCCCACAGCCAGAAATGGATCTGACTTAATGCTTTAGACTGAAAGTAGCAGCAACTTCATATCAAATAGATAAGCAAGATGGAAATCTACTAGCTCACATGACAGGAAGTCTTCGGAGCACAGGGTTTAGGAATGGTTGATTCAGCAGCTCAACAACATCATCAAGGCCCCAGGTTTTGTCTGACTCCCGCAGTATTTAGCAGCTGCATCATCCTAAAGCTGGTATCCCTGGTAACCATAGGATCTCTATTAGCTGCAACTGGGGCAATATACAAGAAAGGGTGAGTGAAGAAACACAAGAGCAGTCTTCACCTATAGCACAATTGTGTCCAGAGCACAAATTCCCAGGATTGAAGAGAACCTTAAAATATTATCTGATTCTAGAGTGTGAGCTTTGGTGTTATAGGGAAATCAGAATGAACTGAATAAAGGGAGAAAGAGGGATGAACTCCAAGGAAGGAAGGGTACAAATAGAAAAAAAAAAAATTGTTTAAGATGTCAGTTATATTCAATATTCTTTTATTTCTCTTTATAAAGGAAGAGAACTGTAAGGTTTTTGTTTG
>NW_012116266.1:472121-472473 GCF_000951035.1 Colobus angolensis palliatus
TTCACCATGTTGACCAGTCCGGTCTCAAACTCCTGACCTCAAGTGATCCACCTGCCTCGGCTTCCCAAAGTGCTGGGATTACAGGAGTGAGCCACTGTGCCCAGCTGACTATAAGAAATTTAAAGTAAACTTTGTTTTAGACACTCTTTAACACCTTTATAATCCATGGAATTCACCCTGTCTTGGGAGGCAATTCAGATGGTACCAACTATTGGCAAACATTTACATTTCTTCAGTCCTTTGTGATAATGAGGAGTTCACAAGAACAGCAGAGGGAGAAATATGAACCAACTTTTGAGCCTACTTCTAGGAATCTATCCTAATAAACAATTCCTAAACATGAAAAAAAGTG
>NW_012116266.1:473564-481165 GCF_000951035.1 Colobus angolensis palliatus
TGAAAAAGTACAGGTAACAAACAAGGGAGCAGTAGCAGGTTCCTATACTATTATAACTCCTATTATAAAAGTTTTAAATCCTCCTAGTGCTGGGAACCATTTTTCAAACATGGCCATAGGATCACATCCATGCCATACTTGCACAGGCACATGTGCCAGTTTTGTCATATTTCTAACTAGATCTTTAACAACTTTCCCTTGATCATCTATGTGTAGACAGCAATTAGTAAGGTTAAATTTCCCACAGATCCCTCCTTTAGCTGCTAGCAAGTAGTCAAGAGCCAATCTATTTTGATAGTTAGCATTTCTCATTGGAGTTTCTTGCCGGGCCAGAACAGTCAAGGCTCTGCCAGTCTTATTAATGATTATTTCTAAGATAGCTTGTAATCGTATGATTCAGTTGAGTATGTAAATGGGGGTCCTGTATCCCCACAAGCTGTCCTGTGCCCAAGTAGCAGGCCCATAATATGTATGATTCTCTCAGGGGGCTATTTATCATCTTTCCAATTTTTTATAGCTATGCTTCTCTTTTCGCAGGAAGCATAGACAGGGAAGCCCAGGAGTTCACCTGTCTTTATGAGCAGTAGGAAGAAAAATGGTTTAATAGTGCCAATAACATGACTACCTGCCCACTGGTTGAGTAATGTGGTGTAAGGCCTATGCCCACATATCCAGTATAATCCACTGGGGGCTGTCCAGTCCTGGTGGGACTCCGGGTGGGTCCACACGGTTTGCAAATTTGGGAATTTACTAAATGGATTTTTCTTAGTGTGGTTTGAACGCCACTAGGTGGCTGTATTTGTAGTACTGTTACACAGTTTTTTGCCCAAGGCAGCTGAGTCTTCCCACAGGAAGGGCGAAGTCCTTCCCCACTCTTGCTATACAGTATTGTCTAATGATTGAGGCTTTTAGGACCCAGAAGTTATCAGGGTGATTCTTTTGAGCCAGGAATTCATCAGGAACTGGGTCTGTAGGTACTAATTCTGGGGCTTCCCATGGCCATTGATCTCCCATTATAGTTCCTCCACATACATAACATGAAGTGACATGGAGAGACTGGGCTACATGCTTGGCTAATTGCAAAAACAGATTTTTTGTTTTTCCTGAAATTTCTGGTACTGACACATTTAGTTCATCATAGAAGGTTTGAAATACTGGCTCAGGAGAGCATTTATAAACTTCTCCTCAAACCACAATATTTACTCAAGGATCCAGTCCAGCTCCATCGATTCCTAGGGTTACACGCTCCCCTTTTTTCCAGGGAGGATCAAGGGGTTGGTTATTGCTAGTTCTAAGGGGTTACACTGACCACTGGTACAGGAAGGGCCACTTTTCACTTTCCGAAGGTGGACAGGATTTTTTTCATTTTTTATCCAAGTAGCCTAAATGACACAAGACCAATATCCACATTTATTTCTACACAGCCCTAATTCATGATGAATGTACTTATTTTCTGCCATATAATCTCTTTTCTAATTAAGAGAACCACATCCTGTTTCTAACTTACTACTGTTAATGACAGCACAGGCATCAAATTTCAAGGTGACTTGTTTGGGCACCCCTTTTTTTCCTGTTTTGGCTAACACTTTACTCATATCTTTTATGAGCCCCCACCAGTCCTCAGTCCTTAATCTTATTTCAAAAACTGTGGTCATGGGAGGCTCAGATGGATCATAACGCATATCAGGTTGGTCATTTCCTGGGCTACATACCTTGTATAGAATAACATCATACAAACAAGCTCCTTTTAGAGTCCCGGTACACTTATAATAACCATAAAATAATAGGACCGTAGCAACCTTTTGTCCTACCTCAGTGACGTCATGTATACACTGGAAACAGTCCTCAGTCTGAGGAAGGTCAGTTGAAGTCCTTACTGCATAAGTCCAAATCTTAAGGAAAATGAGTCCCGCGATGAGTTTTCCCATGCTTAGGCCATAGGTGGACCAGTCAGCTTCCGGGCGTGACTGGAGCAGGGCTCGTCGTCTTCTTCAGAGTCACTTTGCAGGGGTTGGCAAAGCTGCTCCCCTCCATGTATAGCTCCCAGTCTACTGATGTTCAAGAATGGTCTCTGAGGTTGGGCCCACTAGAATAAACTGAGTCCAATACCTCTACACAGTTATGTCCAACTGGGCTCTCTGATACCAGGAGCAAGGTGGCAGGGTTGAGGGTGTTACAAACTTCAATGGTTATGAGGGAATTTTCACACAGGAAGCTTTGGTACTTAGTTAATCTATCATTTGTTAGCCAATGATGTCCTTTGGTATTCATCAAAGTCACCACAGTATGGAGGGGCCTTTATATTCAGGTTTTGCCAAAGAGTTAGTTTATCTGCTTCTTGTGCTAACAGGGCCATTGCTGCCAAGGTCCTTAGACATGGGGGCTAGCCTTTGGAAACCCCGTCTAGTTGCCTTGAGAGATAGGCCACTGGCCTTGGCCAGGGCCCCACAGTCTGGGTTAAAACTCTAACTGCCATATTCCTCTTTCTGTCACATAGAGTGTAAAGGGTTTTTTCAGGTCAGATAGCCCCAGGGCTGGGGCCGACATGAGTTTTTTCTTTTAACTCATGAAGAGTTCGTTGCTGTTGGCTATAATAAATGTGGTTTATCCAATCTACATTTTTATTAACTGTCACTCACCAAAATAATGACTCAAATCCTGCAGCTATTTGATTTTAAGCTTTAAATTGATCTGGTATTCCTGTGGGACTTCAAGTGTGTCTAAATAGACGTGAGAGTCGAAAGACCTATAAGAGGCTTCTCTCACTTTACAATGTCTTATTTTTTCCTCCCTCTGGTAGATGAAATGTCAGGGTGAAAGGGAGAGCCAACTGGACTAAAGTACAAATGCCACTCCAGTTATTTGGCAGAGTGTCCAGTAAAGGCCCACCACAATACCACCACACATCTGCTCGGGGATGAACAAGGGCTGACTGATTGATAAGTTCTTGAAAATTCTTAAGCTCACTGCATCCCTTCAGGTCTCCAAGGAATGCTAAGTTTCCTCCTTGTCGTGAGAGACACGAAGTGAACTTAGTGTTGGGAGACAGAAGCTGGGTGGCCCTTAGGGGCTGACCCTCAGGGTGCCGAACTTTGGGATATAGCAGAGACAGTTTGGCACAACTTATTACTCCAGGCTGTAGAATCCTGGAAAAGAGCTACCATGCAGCCCACACCTGGTTGACTGGGGGACCACCTTAGTAGAAAGGGGATAATCTGGGCCTCTGGCCTGCCATGTGCACAAGCACAACAATTGCTTTTGTTTAACGTGCAGATGGAATGTTTGATCCATTCCAACCAGGTATTTGCATCTTGGTATCCTGTCTTAATTGCCAACATTTAAGTCTTTAACGTCCATGATCCTCTAGTAAAATGAATGTATGATTTTAGGAAATTACAAAAACCAGTTGGGGCAGTCCATCCTTGCTCTTTAGTGGTCCACAGAACGTTGAACCAACTACGACGTAAAAGCTCTACATTACGGGGCAAGACTCCTGGTCTACACTGGAATCTTTATCGAAATTTCCCGCATTTAAATGGCCCTAATTTACTAAAGGCCAGTCTGAGCATAGTCAGGAAGGACAGAAGTACTTTTCTGAAGTAGAGAGCTGTCTTTGACTTGGCAAGTCCCCACAGGGCATAACAAGGCAAGCATTAAATGCAATAGTTTGAGGTGAAATTGACGGTTATGTTAATAACTAGATGGTCAGTAATAGAGTGAGGAAAGAAGAAAGAGTAATAGAATAGAAGAAAGAGTTAAATTTTTCTTAGCTTCAGTTTGGTAGGGTTTTCCCCTGGGACTATGGCCCACAACTCTGAAGGGGATGGCGCTTTCTTGACTCAGTTGTGATGAATCCATCCTTTTTTTGCTGTATGAACAGCAGTCTCAGTGGTTTGCAGCACAAGGTAGGGTCCTTCCTAGGCTGATTCGAGTTTCCTTTTTTTTCACCCTTTGATGAGAATGTGATCTTCAGGCTGGTGCTGGTTTACCAGAAATTCTAGGGGTGGTACCTGTGCTAAAAGACTTTTAGTTTTGAGGGAAACTCTGTATTCATTAAACAATAACTCCCCAATCCTACCTCCTCCAATCCCTGGTAACCACCATTCCACTTCCTGTCTTTATGAATCTGATTATTCTAGGTACCTCAAATAAACGGAATCATACAATATTCATTTTTCTGTGTCTGATTTATTTCCCTTCACATGTTTTCAAGGTTCATCCATATGTGCCATGTGTCAGCATTCCTTATTAGGAATAAGGAACAAAGAACTTCCAACTTTGATTTTTGCAAGACTAATTTGTTGATTTGGGGTCCCTTGAGATTCCAAATGAATTTTAGGATAGATTTTTCTCTTTCTGCATAAGGAAATCACTGAGATGTGATAGGGATTGCACTAAATCTGTAGATTGCTTTGAGTAGTACTGACATATTAACAATATTGTCTTCCAATCCATTAACACAGGATGTGTTTCCACTTATTTATGGCTTCTTTAATTTCTTTCACTATTTGTAATTTTCAGAGTATAATATACTTGTTTTTTTTTTAACTTGACATATGGTAAGCATTTTCCATACCCTTGAATAAATTCTTTGACAACATGATTTTTGGTAGCTGCATAGCATCTATCTAACAAGTGTTCCGTGATTTATTTAATCAGTGCCCTATTCTGGACATTTTATTTGTGTCTAATTTTCTATATTATAAACACCATTCTGATAAAATATCACTGTTCATAATCTTTGTATGCATCTTTAATTCTTTCTTTTGGACAAATTCCTAGAGATGGAAATATTACATCACAGGTGTGAGAATTAGGAGTTTTTAAATATACATCAACAGTGCTACTTTTTATACAAGACTATGGCTTAAAATCTTTTCTCCTTTCTACTGCTTTATAGTTTCTAAATTTTCCACAAAAGTTATAATTTTTAAAAGAGAAACATGTAAATGAGGCTTATTAAACTTACGTAGATCACATAAAATTTGTCCAGAGAAAGCTATTTTTTAGTATTAGACTTAGGTAGCAAGAATCCAAACTAAGGAGTGAGACTGGGTACACCAAAGTTATTCTAAATCAGTGGTTCTCAGTGGGGGGATGGGGGGTGGATTTGCTTCCCCGGGAACCTTTGGTAATGTCTGCAGACAGTTCTGCTTGTCACAACGGGACAGTAATGCTACCAGTACCCAGCTGGTAGAGGCCAGGATGCTGCTCAATGTCCTGCAATGCACAGGACAGCCTCCCCACCCAGCAGATAATTTTTGGCCCCAAATGTCAAAAGAGTGCTGGCTGCGGTTGAGAAACCCTGCTCTAAAGAGAGTGGAACACCAGGAGGCGCCGGATCTCAGCAAAAGGAAGGAAGACCCCAGTCCCTGGAGTCAGAGCCTTAACTAGAGAGCCACCAGAGTTTTGCCCCAGGGTGAAGAAGGCAGAATCTTCACAAGACTGTAGGATTTTCAACGTGTTATATTTGCATGTTAACTTGCATTTGTCAGCAGCTAGAACCAACTAAGCTTAGCCTTTGGTTAGCAAAGATGTTAGTTAAATAGAAAGTTACCAGTGTAATAACTGCCAAAGGGTCGCTTCACGAATCCCAAAGTTGAGGGTTTCATTGTCTGTGCTGAGGCAGGCACGGTGCTGAAGCTCAGCACTTTCCTGCTTCCACCCAGGCTCCAGCGATCAGAGCTGAGGCCAGGTGCCTAAACAGGGCTTCCTCAGGCCCAACCCCTGGCATCCAACCTCCTGCATTAGTTATCTGATACCCTGCTTATCAGCAGGTAGGATCATAGAGAGGTTCTCTTAAAGGAGAATCACATCCTACTGTAAACACCCCGAGGAGAAGGCAAGATCATCCTCACG
Organism: Colobus angolensis palliatus; assembly: GCF_000951035.1. Classification (NCBI taxonomy): domain Eukaryota; kingdom Metazoa; phylum Chordata; class Mammalia; order Primates; family Cercopithecidae; genus Colobus; species Colobus angolensis. The sequence goes on from NW_012116266.1 coordinate 479,424, forward strand.
TTTCACATTTTACACCAAGAAAACTCTGTAATCTAAATGCCTCATGCTGTAGTCCATTTCGACCTTAGACTTGGTCACTATTCAGCGTTGTTGCTCAAACTGAACTTTTAAAAGATAAATAAAATATTTAATTATAATTATTAACTCTACTCAATTCCAATTTCCCAAATAGGCTTTATGTAGAGGCCCAAAAGGCACTGACAGTTTTAACCAGATCATCAATTCGAAAGCTTTAGAGAGTCTAAGAGAAAACATACAATAAACCTCCCACCCCCACCCCCACAGTCATTATATAGAACAGAGAGAGAGAAAAAAATGCCCTTGCTCCCCTCCGGGGGCCCCTTTTGTGCAGTTCTTGCCAACGCAGCAGCCCTCCTGCTATATAGCCCCGCCGCGCCGCCGCCCCACCCGCTCAGCCCCGCCGTGCGTCCAGCCAGCCATGGGGAAGGTGAGCCCAGCCCGCGCCCCGACCCCGGGAGCTTCCTGCATGGCGGGGGCCGGAGACTGGGGCAGGGGCAGGCCTGTGAGCCCTCGCCTTGCCTCGCCTTGCCTTGCAGATCACCCTCTACGAGGACCGGGGCTTCCAGGGCCGCCACTATGAATGCAGCAGCGACCACCCCAACCTGCAGCCCTACTTGAGCCGCTGCAACTCGGTGCGCGTGGACAGCGGCTGCTGGATGCTCTATGAGCTGCCCAACTACTCGGGCCTCCAATACTTCCTGCGCCGCGGCGACTATGCCGACCACCAGCAGTGGATGGGCCTCAGCGACTCGGTCCGCTCCTGCCGCCTCATCCCCCACGTGAGTGCAGTCCCACCGGGTCCCTTCCGTGCCCTCGAGTCTCATCAGTTATCCACATGGATGATTCACAGGACAGGCGATGGGATGGGATGGCAGCCTTCTTTTTCCTAGCTCTAACTATATTCTCTTTTCCTTTATTAACATCGGTAAGGTTTCCTCCCACTGAAGAAGTATGTGATGCAGTGCTTTTAACTGGACATCGTATTTTATTTTGCTAAAGTCAAACTCACCTCTACTGGGAATAAGTTGTGCATGGCATTCGCTCAGAGCGTCTATGCCACAGGTGATGGAAGAGCAACAGATTAATTCCTTGCTTTTAGGTGCCCATAGGCTAGGTGGCTATTTCTTACTTCGTCTGTAAACAGGGCTGATCAGAGTAGTTCCTTTCTAGGGTTCCAAAGAGGGTAAAAGGAGGGCACCTGGCACAGGTCAATACCCACCCCCAAGTATTAACTATTATTATAAACATCAGGGGCCTGTCAAGTCCTGCCTTCTGATTGGGCAAACCAGTAACCAACAATGAGATTCCCCCCTGTTACCCAAATGAAGCCCCAGCAGGCTGGAATTTCACAGTTAGGGATTCCCTAAGTTGACTGTGACAGAGTCCTGGGAAAATGAACCATTTTTGTGAAGTCTGAAATCCCCTCACAGGGTTTAATAGCTTGATAGGGACCCAGTCTGGCATTAGGAGCCCAAAAACTTAGATTTCTAATTTCAAGTTCCAACTCTTCTAATTACAGACTGTAAGATCCACTTTACTAGCAGTCACTTAAACCTCAAAAAGAATTGCTTATGAGAATCTTCCCTAAAGAAAATATATATGTATATATGTAGAGAGAGAGAGAGAGAAAGTCTCAAAGCCAGATTTGAGAGCGAAATGACATTCCTGATCAGCTCTTAACAGAGACAGAAGAAATGTCATTAGAAGGCTCAGATGGGGAT
>NW_012116266.1:482016-483003 GCF_000951035.1 Colobus angolensis palliatus
TCTGGCTAATAAAAAAATTTTTGGTAGAGATAGCGTCTCATTGTGTTGTCCATGCTGGTCTTGAACTCCTGGGCTCAAGCAATCCTCCCACCTTGGCCTTCCAAAGTGATGGGATTACAGGCATGAACCACCATGCCCAGCTGCTCCTTCATGATCTTGAACTTTCATTTTTGGTTATTACTTAAAACTGATTTGTAAGAGCACACGTTGGAGGTAAGAACTGAAACCTAGTTCCCTTTGTGAGGGCTCTTGCTTTTCAGCATGTTTGAGTAGCAGGGCTTAAAGCAGAAAGGCATGGATGAAGGATTGCTTAGGCTGGACTTTCTTCCTGTATTGCCACCAATCTGAGCCTCATTTGGGTAAAAGCAATTCAACCTTCACTCCCTCTAGCTTCTCCTACTGCTGTTGAGATTCAAAATAATATCTTTTGCCAGGAATACATTTGCCTTTTTGTTTCAAAATCTTCTTATTTGCCGGGCGCCGTGGCTCATGCTGTAGCAGGACAGGCCGCAGACAAAACTCCTCAGACACCGGATTAAAGAAAGAGGAGCGTAGGCAGACTGGCTTCTTAAGAACCGAGCTCCCCGAGAAAGAAATACTTGGCCTTTTTAAAGACTTACAACTTTAAGGGGTCCACGTGAAAGGGTCGTGATAAATCGAGTAAGAGTGGGAAACGTGACTGGGGACTACATGCATCAGCTAACAGAACAAAAAGTTTTACAATGCTTTTTTTCACGCAGTGTCTGGAATTTACAGATAACATAAGTAGTTTAGGCCAAGGGTTGATGTTATTATTATTACTTTGTTTAACTCCTAGGGCCAGGTGGTGGTGCCAAGGTTGTCTGGCTATTTATCTTACTTTTGTTTCTTTCCAACTTTTTGCTTTCTCCCCCTTCTCCTGTCTTATAAACTAGGGAAAAGGGGAGATGGGGAAAAGCTGGGAAGGACAACAGGCGAAGTGATGGTCTCATTCTATAATGCCTGTAA
>NW_012116266.1:491838-492847 GCF_000951035.1 Colobus angolensis palliatus
CCCCCAGGCCAGTTCCCACAGGATCAGGATCCATGAGCGAGAGGATTGTAGGGGCCAGATGGTGGAGATCACTGAGGACTGCCCCTCCCTTCAAGACCGCTTCCACCTCAGTGAGATCCACTCCTTCAACGTGCTGGAGGGCTCCTGGGTCCTCTACGAGCTGCCCAACTACCGGGGGCGGCAGTACCTGCTGAGGCCCGGGGACTACAGGCGGTGCCAGGACTGGGGGGCCGCAGATGCCAGAGTGGGCTCCCTGAGGAGAGCTGTGGAGCTCTACTGAAATGCTTTTACTCTATCCTTTGCTCCATCTGGAAACTAATAAAATATTTCCTGTGTGTTCCATGCAGTGATGTGTCCTCTGTTCCTTTCAGCCTCCTTGGAAGGGCTCAGCAAAAATCATGCTGGGAATCATGTGGATTTTCTTGCATGTATCAGTGGAAAGGGGGTGTGAGGCAGCAGCTGAGAGCACAGCTCTGGGGCCAGAATGCCGGGACCCAGCTCCACTTACTAGTGATCGCTGCGGGGCAAGTTACTTTTAACCAGACTCCCAGACCTCCTGAATCAGCAACCTCCACAGAGCGCCCTGTGCATCTGTGAGGCTTAACCAGCTCCCTGGGAAGGGTTATGATGTGGAACATTTGGGGCCCACTGAGTAAAAGCCTTTCCTCTCAAAGTGTGGTCTGAAAACCAGCAGCACAAGGCATGCCCTGGGAGCTTGTCAGAAATGCAGAATCTCAGGCCTCACTCCAGACCTGCTGCCTCAGAATCTGCATTTTATTTTATTTATTTTATTTTATTATTTTTTTTAGAGACAGGTTTTTTTACCCTGTTGCCCAGGCTGGAGTGCAGTGGTGCAATCATGGCTCACTGCAGCCTCGAGCTCCTGGGCTCAAATGATCCTCCTGCTTCAGCCACCCAAGTAGCTGGGCCTACAGGTTGCATCACCACATCCGACTTCCAATTTTTTTTTTTGTAGAGATGGGCATCTCCCTATGTTGCTCAGGCTGTT
>NW_012116266.1:499212-499793 GCF_000951035.1 Colobus angolensis palliatus
TTCTCTCGACCAACTGTTTAATATCCTGTACACTTTTTTTCTTACCATTGTACATGAATAGTTTTTCTCTTACAGAAATCTTAATCTCTTTTATTAAAAAAAAAAAAAAGATACCTATTCCAAACGTTGTTGACTGACTTCCACTGTTCTTCCTTCCCTCTCTTGGTGTCTACAGACATATAAAGCTATCCTCATCCCCCTCATCTTAAGCTATCTCAAATCAATCTGATTGTATTCAGAGATAATGGACAGTATACAGTGTTATTCCTCTACTGCCCATTTCTGCATTTGAAAGCCACAACCTTGATCTAAAATAACACCTGCTGGGCACAGTGTCTCACACCTGTAATCCCAGCACTTTGGGAGGACAAGACAGTCAGATTACTTGAGCCCAGGAATTCCAGACCAACCCAGACAACATGGCGAAACCTCATCTCTACAAAAAAAAAAAAAAGAAAAAAGAAAGAAAGAAACCACACGCAAAGAAAAAAACATAAATAAATAACACCCAAGCTATGCACCTTCAGGTTGCTTCAGATATTTCCCTTAAGTGATGTTTGTCTTTCTGCCTTGTGAAAGTT